>NC_049993.1:7870868-7955130 GCF_000003815.2 Branchiostoma floridae | reverse complement strand
ATAAATCTTAATAAATTTTGTATATACATATCCAGCAATTATAAAGGATTGATTTAACTACATGTTTTGTCTACATCCTGGATGACTAATCTGCACAGACATACAGTTACTAAAAGATACTATGTGAACCTTTCAATCACAATAACCCAATTTCTAAGTTAGTTAAGTTTGATATAATAATGAAGTTACAAATGGCAATCTATTATATGTGAAGCTAGTAAACAGAATCCATTGTACATTTACATTGATCACATGATGGACAATTCCAGAGCACAGAGTTTTCACAAAAACATAGTTGTAATATAGACTCCTAACCATCTGCACAGGTGCTTCCAGTGAATCCAGGTGCGCAGGCACAGGTGTATCTTGGAGATGTTTCTGACACAGAGCAAGCTCCTTGATTCAGACAGGGAACCTTAGAACACTCACTGAAGTCTGAAAATCACAAAAGAAGTGCTGGTGATATACATAACAGTTATGTTATAAGTTGTTTTTTTTTTACAAAAAAGAGCCAACATTTCTGTTCATTTCTTGGAAGGTGCTGTCTTCTGCAACATTTCTAACTTGAATGACAATAACTTTTTTGCCTTTCTCATTGGATTTGCTCTTCCATGCTCACTGAAGAAGACAAGGATGCTGTAACTTACATGTAAGGGTGTAAGGGCAAACTCACTCAAAAACAGATCACTCACAGTGCTGGCAACAGAGGAAACTTAACAAGAAACTTACAGTCCCCTGTGCCCAGTCCCCAGACTCAATGATATATTCATGTTGATAATGAATAAAATGAAGGAAATTGAATTGATCTATGTACACAATAAGGAAGCACTTACCCTCTCTCCTATAGTAGTTCCTTCCACCCATGGGCTGCAGCAAACTTGCATCATCATCATCATTCTTGTTGTTCAGCCAGCAGCGATTTTCGTCTCGTTGGTAGTTGATAGACTTACACTCCAAATCCTGGGACAGAAGATAATCAACCGTCAACAAAGTTCTTTTCACAAAAACCAAGAGATATTCATCTGTGCTACCATTTGCTTTGGTTCTCCTGTTACCTTGTTAATAGGGCCTTCACACTGAAACCGAATTAGCAGGAATGAAGCATAATCAGCCGGAATGAAGTATTTGCAAAATTCGTGCCACAGTCGGGGTCATTCGAGTGGGAATTCCAAATGGACTTTATATCCCCTTCACACGAGAAGGAATGAGCCAACATGTCGTCAGAATGAAAATTATTTTCTTTCCTGGGAATTTGTAGTGTATTCTAGAAATTCTCACTGCATTCCAGATATTCTTTTGGCCACACTCTGGCAGGATTTGAAGTGGCTTGCCGTTTTAGTTCTCCATCAAATGAGATAAGAATGTTCATTCTGACGGCATTCCAGCTTATTCTTGTTCTCGTGTGAAGGGGCCTTTAGGGTCATGCACTAACTACAGTCAAACCTGTCTATAGCGGCCACTCAAGGGACTGGTCAAAATTGGCCACTATAGAGAGGTGGCCACTATAGAGAATATGCTAATTAATTGACCACAAGCAATAAGTTAAACATGGTTTTAGTACCCACTGATCTTTATTCACATAATACAGTACTGTACATGTACTGCAATGATTTTTACACTATATGTATTAAGAAAACAAAAGCTATAAAAAGTTTTAAATGTTCTACAGTTGATATTGTCTGAAGAGACCGGTATCGTCATATTTCTTTGATCTTTCGTCTTGTATCCTTTGATACTTCGCCGTCCGTGTGTTCCCGCTCACGTTCACACGTCAGATTCGCCCATTATGCTAATGTGGTACTCACAAGAAAAGTCTCGTCATTTTAGACTTATCTCTTAATAAATGTAAGAATAAAATCCATCATAGTCTGAAGTTCATATCATTTTGTCTTTGTAACAATTTATTTAGAAAGTTTTTGTGATGTAAATTAACCTAAGCGATAGTGTATTAGAACGTAACTTTAACAAAATTTACCTCCGTAATAGTGGTGTCGTCTATTGACCTTGTATGACCTCGTTTGTCAGCGGGTATGGGTAGCGCCAGTTTACGAAGTTTTGTTTTGAAAATAAGTCAAAGAGGTTTTAAATCCAACGTAGGGTGACGACACGGCCACTGTATATGGCCGAACGCGTGCCGAAACATAGATCAGCTGCCCGCATGGCCGTAATTGGCAGTGTTTTTGTACCTGCAGGACCGGAAATCGTGTGGCCGTGGCCGCGTTGGACAGGTGGCCGCTAAGCCTATTTCTTAATCTTTACGAATCCAAGGGACCGACAAAAAGTGGCCATTATGGGCAGGTGGCCGGTATGCAAAGGTGGCCGCTAATACAGGTTTGACTGTAGTTCTGTAGATGTTGCTGCAGTGAGAAGCTGCAATGCCTCTTTGTTAAAATATGCATACCATTCCCTGAGCAATGTGTACATTATATTTGTCAGCTAAAATTTCTTACGTAAACAGAAGGCGGGCCAAATGGCACAGCCCTAGAAGCTTTGTGAATACACATTAAACATCTGTAGAAAATTCCTCTACTCTCAGGTACTAGTATGTGATATGTACACAATGTTCTTCTTTGTCATGAAGAACATTTAGTGCAGGACTCACAGATACAGTCTCATCTCATCATCTGTGACTGAGACATACCTGTGCATTGACACATCGCCTAGCACACTCCTCTAAGGAGGCAGTAATGGACCCTTCAGGTGAGCTGTTCAGCAAGAACTTCTCGTCTTGCTTGCTGAAGTACTCCTGTGGACTGTTGGAGGCTGTTGGGAACATGCAGAGATTCATGTTTAGGTTTTGATAAGACTAGACAATTTTTACAGCAGCAAATGGAATAGAATTTATGCAATAAAAGAAAGCAACATGCATTGTTACAGTAACTTTCAATTCGCACTCTTGATCAATAGATGTACATATGTGATAGATACTGATAAGAGTTGACAAATTGTTGCTGTGTGTTATTTGAAATAGAATACAGATGGTAAGCATCTTAAGTCAACTTACAACAAGATAAGGATTTGATTTCAAAAGATGTCATTTTTAGCAAATAGTCTGCTCACATATAGAAAATGTTCTTCATAATGGAAATTAACTACTTCTACATATAGATGGAATCATTTTTTCCAAATTCCTCAACTTGTACAATCAGTTAAGAGCTGCATTCACCTAAAATATTTCTTTTACATCTTTTAGACAAGAAAAATTATTCCAGCCAACTATTTTTCTGTAATTGAACCATATCATCAAGTTCAGCACCAAGGACATGAACATTATGACATTTAGCTGATAGACAAAACACCAAATGTGCTCATGTATTCTCCTACATCTAATAATTTGGGAGAACAGTGCAGTAACACAACTATTTGATATCTGGCTTTTCTTAACATACATGGCATAAACCATCTAACTGCTTGTTGTGGTACTACTGCAAGTTTGCTTGTAAGCAACGAAATTAAAGAAAACAAGCAAAAACTGAATGAATCATCAAATCAGCTGTGATCACTATGTATTGCTTGTGATAAAAATCGTGAAGAAATTTAAAGCTAACAGAAGTTTTAGAGTACATGTTTACGCAATAGAATAAGACAACACAAAAGGACTGGTGATTTTATCAGAAATCACAAAATATGGAATTTGTCCAATTTTGTTTCAGCTAGACCAATTCACTTTGCTTGTAAGACCTGCAGCACTGTTGATGCTTTAACCACAGAAGTTGTAGAGTAACTGACAAGACCTGAAACTCACCCATCTGGCATGAATCTCCAGACCATCCTGCTTTACATCCACAGATGCCTGTCATACTATTGCAGCCTCCACTCTGACAGTTACAAGTCAAAGCACAGCCAGGACCGAAAGTACCTGCATCACATACTACAATACAAACAGATTTTTGTTTACAAGGAATCAGCTGAAATAGAAGACAACATGAAAATTTGATGATTTAGGTCTTCATCTTAGATTAGAGTACATGGTTTATAAGAAGGCAAGGGATATTACAACTGAACCTAATTGTCTTGTAGTGCAGACAATTAGATCCATTTTTAATATCACTTGCCTTCATTCTTGTAAGTCATTACACCTGTTAGTAGATTAAGTTCAAGTCTTTCCTACACCATTTTGTGCATAGAGCAGCTTGTTTCTGAAACAGTACAAGCACTACAGATGCTTACTGCCCCTTAATACTGCACACATAAAAAGATGTAGCAAGATTTTTACCTAACTTTAACCTTATTTTACATAACTTTTAACTAATCTGTTTTACAAACCTTGGTTACAGTCCAGGCCTTTGAACCCGGCAGCACAGGAGCAGCCGTAAGGGTCTGGCAGGCAGATCAGCTTCTCACGGCAGTTGGCAAACGTACAGCGGGATTGGCACGTGGGACCAAAGAAACCTGTAGGACAGGCTATAGAATCAACAGAACAGAGATATTCAATAAATAAAATACAATATTCAACTATCATACCAAAGTTCTGACAGAAGATTCATCGAGTTGGTTGGGCGTAATGCCAGGTGAATTTCGTGGGACACAGCTCCAGAGCTCTACCTACCCATGATGTGATAAAACTACAACCTGATACCTGAACTGTAAGAGGCTCAAGTACTGTCCAAGTCTTAGGGGTTTTGAGATTCAAACCTATGGAATCTGGGTTTCCGCACTATGATATTATACAGAAAGTCTCTGCTAGAGTTGTAATATATTTTTAAATGCTAATTATGAATCAATATGACTTGTCAGATCTGTCTGGGGACTTGTAGCACATATAATTGCAGCCTCCTTTCAGCCTTCTTTCAGGCAGTCACAAGACCTTCCTGGCATAAAAACCTAGTCGTGATTGTTAAAAATAGCAAATCTGCAACAACTCCCACACCCAACAAATTACGGCTGCAAAGGAGGCTAACATACATTTTAATTGCATGGCAGCAAAGACAACTGGAGCAGTTACACTTACCTTTTTCACAGTTGACACCTCTGAAGCCAGGAGCACAGACACAGACTCCGGTGGCGTCATCACAGACTCCACCATTCTGACAAAAGGGACAAAACCCTAGGCAGTCAGGAGGACCCCATCTGTCCTTGGTACAGCCTACAACACAAAACAACAGGGTACAGTATAGAAAACACATATTGGTTCAGACTTGTGATTTGTATGTTTTTGGAAGAGGAGGGCTATTTTCTATCTATGATATGTAGTTGATTGTATTGTCTTGTCTTGTGATGTTAAATGGCCAGCCTGTCCAACATAGCTGTGTTTCCTTACTTCAATCAAGTATCCAAGTATCCAAGGTTGTCAGACAGAGTTCTATAGGTGTTAGAGATTCATTCAGTTGATATAGTGACTTGCATTTGGTCATATCTTACTATAATTATACACATTCTAATCATGTTATAAGTACTCCATGTAAGTAAAGTCCTTACCTCTAACAAGTAGTCTCATGAAGGCATGCTCATAGGAATGGTATTTGGCTTGCTGGAAGACCTCATACACTCCGACATTTGCTTGTCTGACAGAGTCGATGGTGTAGTCTTTGGTCTGGACTCCTGTTACCAAATCTCCATCCCGATGCCAAGTCAGCTGGCCAGTAACATCTGTCGGTGGATGACAAAGAATTCAAATCATGATAGTTTACATCACTAATTTTTGTTTTCCATAAAATGTGATACTTGACATGAATGCCATTGCAATGATTACATGTCTAATTCCAAGAAAATAAATGCATAACGATTGGTTATATCTATGATAGATAGTTAAAATCATCATTTCTATTTATTCATTTTATTTATTCTGACAATTCATTGTATTTTCAGACTATATTGTATGTAGGAGAACTCTATATAGAGTAGTGAATATACTTGGAGATGTAATTAAACAAATAAATAAATAAACAAACAAACACCTTCATCTGTGTTCACTGACAGTGTAACCCTCTCGCCTACGCTGACAGTCTGAGTGATGACATTTGGTCGGATCTTAGCTGAAATAGAAAGAGTTGGAAATTTTTACTTTTATTAGCTCGCATGGTCTAGGGTTGAGCAACTTAAGTACCACATGTTGCATGCATACACTTTTCCAACCTACAACGGACTACCTGCTGAAATAAATCCTTGAGATGTGTACCTCGGGACCTCCACTTCAACTTTTGACCTTTATTGATTTTGACCATGGAACTGCTAAGTCTGTGCGTTTTGAACAACAATTTTGTTTCAACATACATGTATCAGATTTTGTTTGTTCCATTGAATATCAATAACATTAACATCTCTCTCCAACTAACAATGTACAATGTAACATGTCTTGTCCTGTAATCATGGGGTGGGGCCTTCTCAGAAATAATTTTTTGTAAGTTGACAGTGCAGCACATTTAGTCTTGAAATGAAATGAATATCAAAAAAAGAACATATAACATCATAATGTCATACCGTTCTTGTTCATGTTCAATGTGACAACCTTCCTGACTTGTTGTCCTTGCTGAACTTGACAGGAGAAGGCTCCCACACGGAGGTCTCCTGCAGGCTCAATCAGGTAGACCCCGTAGTTGTAGATCTTTCGATAGTTGCCGGACGTCGTGAGAGGGTTTCCTGGGTTGTTAAACCATGTATTTATTGCACCATTTGACTTTGATATTCCTATATTGTTTTAGTCACATTATAACATCTACATTCACAATAGAAAATGCAGCAAGTCCTAAGTATTAAACACGTTACCAGTTACTTGGAGTTAATCACTGACAGATTGTTTTCAAGATTGAAGCAATTTGAGGCTGAAAATCACTTAGTGTACAAGTATTGAAAGTTGACAATGATAGAGTTGTGCTATATATGCTTTTATTGTACTGTTTTCATTCATAAATGGATAAAATATGTATCCAGAGCGCCACATAAGGTTGTTTACCATGTATACTGCATATTAGAGGCATTTGAGGTCATTTGAGGTTGTTTGAGGTCGTTTGAAGTGTTGAGGCAGACTGCTCCGTCGGCCATTCCACTAGTTGGCCAACAAAATTGATGGCCAAAATTTCTAAATACATTTAAGGAGAATTGGGAACATCCAAATACTGTTAATGTATATGCTAAAGGATCAGGTTAAACCTTACCTATATCTATTTTGCCTCTCCTTTCACGTATAATGGGGAAGTTCACGTTGTTGATGTTGTTCTGTACGATACTCCCGTGGGTGGTGCGACAGTACATCTGCACATCGCTGGTGTCCACCAGGTAATTCTTACTCTCGATGCCGACGTCCACCTGGGCATCTGTGTACAACGTTTTTAAAATGTAAAACCAGTCTACAGTCAACAGTGCGACAACTTCTCACAAAGTCTTGATAAAACCATGATCTTCATGCTTTCGGTACTTGACTGAGGAAAAGGAGAAAATATGCAAACAAGTCTTGCTATTTAGAGGCAATAAGAGATGTGTACCTCTTTCAACATGTAGACTTTGCAACAAGACACCAGGCTAACCAGAACAGCAATGTGTTAGACCTGATACTTACAAACGAGATGCATATGATAGATACGGTCACTCCGAGGCCACCTGTTGGGAAAAGCGACCACATCATGCTGGAATGGTCATATAAGTGCTATGTGGAAAGGAGCCAAAACGGCAGGGAATTCCGCTTATACCACAAGGGGCACTATGATGACATGAGAGAAGATTTGGAGAGAGACTGGGACACAATGTTAGAAGATTTAGATACAAACGAGTGTTGGAAAGTATTGTCAGAAACAGTAAGGAAATCTTCAGACAAAAACATACCCAAAGTTAATACAACACAGAGAAGAAGAAGACTTTCATGGAAAGACAAAGAGACAACAAACAAACTAAACAAAAAGCCTGGAAGAGATACATCCACACAAGAAGTCATGTTAACTATGTTAAATACACAAAACTGCGTAACCAAGCACGGTGGGCAGCAAGAAAAGCGGTCAAGAAACATGAAAAGGAGATCGCCAGAAATATTAAAGGGAATACAAAGCTATTTTGGAAATACGTAAATAAAAAGTCAAAAACAAGACATAACATCCCAGACCTGAAGGATGGAGATGAGAAAGCGGAAATACTAAAAAAGCAGAAATACTAAACAAATTCTTCGTTAGTACTTTTACTAAAGAAGACACAAGGTGTATACCACAACCTGAAGAGTCAACATACAAACAGGAGCTGAAAGGCATTGAACTAAACATCGAAGATATTCAAAAACGTCTAGAGAACCTCAACCCCAACAAGTCCATGGGACCAGACCAAATTCACCCTAGAGTCCTAAAAGAGCTTGCTGGAACGCTTGCTCCACCTCTGTACATTCTCTTTCAAAAGTCACTGAACGAGGGAGAGGTGCCAACAGACTGGAAAATTGGAAACATTACTCCACTCTTCAAGAAAGGCTGTAGAAAAACTCCAGGCAACTATAGACCCGTGTGTCTAACTTCCGTGGTTGGCAAAGTTCTGGAGGGTATAATTAGGGATGAGATTATAAAACACATGAGAAGGAATGAACTTTTTACACGACAACAGCATGGGTTCCTCCCTGGAAGATCCACAGTAACACAAATCCTGGAATGTTTGGAAAGCTGGACGACCTGGCTAGACCAAGGTATACCTGTGGATGTAATCTACATGGATTTCCGCAAGGCCTTCGACTCAGTTCCCATACAAAGGCTTTTGAGGAAAGTAGAAAGTTACGGGATCAAGGGGAGCCTTCTCAAATGGATAGCCTCGTTTCTCGAAAATAGAAAACAAAGGGTGTGTGTCAACGATAGTCACTCACGGTGGTCGGAGGTACACAGTGGAGTCCCGCAAGGGAGTGTTCTTGGACCGGTGTTATTCACAATATTCGTGAATGATATGCCTAATGCAGTTACCTGTCACTTAAAATTGTTTGCGGACGACACAAAAATCTACCGAACAGTACCAAACAGGTGTGACTGTGAAACACTACAACAAGACCTGGACAGTCTACAGTTATGGGCTTCAAGGTGGCAACTCCAATTTCACCCAGATAAATGCACCGTAATCAGAATTGGCGGGGGACACCCAGACTTCTCATACAAAATGAAAGACGAAGCAAATCCCTTGCCTCTGTCTCTAGAATTCACGGAGGAAGAGAAAGACCTCGGAATTATTGTAGACAAGGACCTGGGTTTTAACAAAAACATCCTTACCATAACAAGGAAAGCTAATCAGATAATGGGACTGGTATGGAGAACATTTGAGTTTATGGACAAATGTATGTTTTTAACCCTGTACAAGTCTATCATCCGTCCTCATCTAGAGTATGGAGCAAGTGTATGGTCTCCTCACCTATGGTCACTGGCTACTGAAATTGAGAAAGAGCAAAAAAGGGCAACCAAAAGAGTACCGGGTCTGGCGGATCTACCCTACCCTGAGAGGCTTAGGAGTCTTCACCTCCCCACATTGGTATATAGAAGACTAAGAGGCGACTTAATAAACACCTTCAAATACATGAGAGGACTATACGATACTCCATGTTTAGTCCACTTGTCTGTAGAAACAAGAACAAGAGGTCACCAGTTGAAATTAAAAAGATCCATGGCGAAAACAAATACACGGCTATACTCCTATACAAATCGGGTTGTCAGCTGGTGGAACAATCTCCCAGAGGAAGTAGTGATGGCACCAACTGTGAACGGTTTTAAAGCAAGATTCGACAAACATATGAAAGACCATCCTGTCGTATACAACTACAGGGCACTGGACCATCCCTTACGTCCGGAAATGACAGTATCCTGAGTATTCCGAATTGAAGAGCAGGCCAAACTGGAGTGGATACTCCTACCGGACTGAAAAACTCTACTCTACTCTACTCTATTTAAAAAGAACATAAAGCATATCAAAATACCAAAGTCATTCAAAATCTACAGCTGAAATAGAATCTTTTCATAGACAGTTAAACCATGAAACTCTCTTTCTGACAATTACTGTTATCCTCTCCAATACAGCCCACAAGCCTTCAAAACCTTGGCCTTGTACCGACTGCTTGGCTCCAGTCTCCTGGACTTATTCCTCTGTCTCGGGGAAGAAAAATGTGCTTGCAGAGATGGACACAATTTTCATGCCATCAGGACAAAACTCTGAGCTTCATTACATGAAAATACTTTTGATCCGTGCTGCTGTCCAAAAAGTATCATTGGAAACACTAAGTGGAAAGGACTTAAAGCTGGTGACAGCCCCGAATGACTGCACAATCCCATTTTACATAAACAGTATCCTTACCAACATCACAGCTGGGTCCCAGTCGTCCATTAGGGCAGAAGCACCTGTAACCAGAGTCAGTGTCTGCAGTCTGACAGCGCTGGGGGAGCTGGCAGGGCAGGCTGGAGCAGGGTCCGGAGCCTGGGCACAAACAGGAGGATAAACATCATTCAAAGGAAAAGAATCATTCATAGGAGTATTATTGGCACCTTAGCTTATAAAACACTGGAATGTTCTTATTTACAATATACCATGACTTATTGCTTAATTCTGGGTAAATTCAATAAATTCAAGATTTCAGACACTTTGTGTAATCACTACTACTACAAATAACAATTATCATCATAGAGTTTTTGAAACATCCAGAAGTAAATCTCTGTTTTTTATCTTGTTGTATAGATTGAGTTGTATTTGCATATTGTTATGATTATGACAACTCTAATGTTTCTAACTTATTGAGATTGGTCTTGCATTGATTACTTTTTTCCTATCAATAAACTGAATGTGCAATTCTTTCAATTTCAATGTTACCGTAATTGAACACACTATTCAGACGTCAGGTTCTAAAAGTTGTTTTTAAGTGTGGTCACAACTGCACTAGCCATACCTTCCATTTGGTAGTACTCCAGGTCAGCATTTCCCTGACGGAACTGCTGAGGGTTGGTGTCCTTGCTCGCGGTGCTGAGGTAACATTTCTGCTCCGAGATGCGGTAGTCAAAAGACTTGCAGCTGCCTCTGGAGACAGTTTCAGTGCCCTGGAACAGAAGTATGGGTCTCATCTACGGTTTGCTTCAATGTCATTTGAAGGAATTTTGTTAGTATATGGATGGAGGACAAAAGACACTGGATGGTAGTTCCTGGTGAAAGACACCGGATGGTTGTCTAAAATGTCTGACCGTTTCCAATATCATATCCAGTTGCTTCAGTAACTGCTTTTTAGCATATCTTATTACCTGGATTTCTAACCTTCATTAACATATGGGTGTAGGTAAACATCATAAATGAAATCACAGTTCCAATGAATGCATCTGTACTAACCTGCACATGCAGGTGGTATTTTAAGCCCTGAGAAGGCTAAAATGGTCTCACCTGTAGGCAGCGTGTTGCACAGTCTGAGTGGGAAATTCCTGTGATGGTTTCAGCATCGTTCTCATCAAGGTTAGAACTGCTGTACTTTGCAAAGTAGTCAAGAGGGTCGCTGGATGCTGAAAAAGACAGTTGAAACTGTAAGTTTTAGATTTGCTTGTTCCTACAACATTTTCTTACAATTATCAAATCTCTGAATCAGAAGATAGTATTAGGCAATATGCATATATAAATAGTGCCATTATGCATATCTATCTTTCAAACTCTTGGCATGGTCTCTCTTCTTGTCTCTGATAGACTGTCCCTCACTTAAACTCTTAGTACTGTATCTCTCCTCGGTACTGATTGGCTATCCCTCATTTAAACTTTTGGGATGGTATCTCTCCTTAGTGCTGATTGGCTATCTCTCATTTTAACTCTTAGTATGGTATCTCTCCTCGGTACTGATTGGCTATCTCTCATTTAAACTCTTGGGATGGTGTCTCTCCTTAGTGCTGATTGGCTATCTGTCATCTAAACTCTTAGTATGGTATCTCTCCTTAGTGCTGATTGGCTATTTCTCATTTAAACTCTTGGTATGATGCCTCTCCTTGGTGCTGATTGGCTATGTCTCACTTAAAACACCTGCATGCTATCTCTCCTTGGTGCTGATTGGCTATTTCTCATTTAAACTCTTGGGATGATGTCTCTCCTTGGTGCTGATTGGCTATCTCTCATTTAAACTCTATAATATAGTATCTCTCCTTAGTGCTGATTGGCTATTTCTCATTTAAACTCTTGGGAGGATGTCTCTCCTTGGTGCTGATTGGCTAGCTCTCATTTAAACTCTTAGTATGGTACCTCTCCTTAGTGCTGATTGGTTACCTCTCATTTAAACTCTTGGGATGATGCCTTTCCTTGGTGCTGATTGGCTATCTCTCATCGAAACTCTTGGGATGATGCCTCTCCTTGGTGCTGATTGGATATCTCTCATTTAAACTCTTTGTATGGCATCTCTCCTTGGTGCTGATTGGCTATGTCTCACTTGAACTATTTGAATGATGTATTAACTTGGTGCTGATTTTCTATCTCTAAACTCTTGGTATAGTCTTTGAATAGCCCCTCCACTAGTATCTGCAACCTGGGCATATATTTCTAACATTTTGAGGCAATACTAATGTTCTGTAGAAACTGTTAGATTTAAACTTTGCTGTAAATAAGTACAAAATCTATACCTAAGTCACATTTTGTTCCCGTCCATCCAGGGCCACAGATGCAAGTGTACCGCAGGTCCGCTCTATCCAGACAGGTGGCGCCATTGGCACATGGCAGGGATGAGCAGGCACTAAAGTCTGGAGAGATTTGAACACATGAATGTTAGCATTTTTTTCATTACTTTGGCATCTTATATGAATGGATATTTTGGAACCTACAAAAGTCACTACATTGAAAAAGTAAAAAGTGACAGCATGTGCTCTTCAGAACTCTCAAAAATTAGATCTAATATCTAAACAAAATGCCATTAAAAATCTCCCTGTTTCCTAGTCCTGCAACCAAAACAAATCTGGTACCCTTCCTTAGCAGGCTAATGGTTATGGGAAGACCACACCAGGTTAAACCCAAGAAACTGTGAACTCCAAGAGCATTCTGACTGGTAAGGAAGGACATACAACAAGGTTTATTCTTACCTGATTTGTCTCTTATACATGCCCTTTCCTTGGTAGATTATACCAACTGTCTTGTAATTGATAATGTAATACCATGATAGCTTTTACAAAATACTTTAAAATGTCCCAGTTAAAGTTTAGTTTATCCATAATAGTCCCAGTCAGTATCCATTATTCATCCTAAGATCACCAAAATCTATCCACTTCTCACCTTCTCTCTGGTAGTAGCTTCCACCATTGTTGACAGACAGACCAGGGCTCCCTGCCACATCCTTATTCTCTGTGTTTAGCCGACATTGCAAGGGCAAGGAGCCCCCGGGATTGTACATGTCAAATGACCTGCATGTAAGTCCTCTAGCAAGGCCTGATAATGAAAAAGGCAAAAACATTTTGAATCAGGTTTAAATAAATTTGAATCAACTCTCTTATTATCATCACCAAGAACATTTATGTTTTGGTAGCCTTTGTAGTATGTATTGTATGTATTAGGTATGATCAGATTTTTGGCCTATTGTTGGTCTTTCTTGGCACTACAGGAGAACTTATGGTTTCGATACCTCATGTTCTATATTTCCTCATTCAACTATGCACAAGTAAGACCAGTGTTTCCTACAATTTTGTTTTTATTTCATATTGTAAAGAAATAACTTTATAGCCAGAAAATCATCAGATGTATTCATTGCTTAGCTGAATGCATGCCACACCAGAACATTTTATTCTAACTTGTTGAATATACATGTATGGAAGTTACTTCAGAATCTTCAAACCTACCTGTGCCTTGTAGGCAGTACTTGGCACATCGTGCACTGTCCACATTGTTATGCCTTGCTGCAGTGTACATGTTGAGCCATCTGTCTTGCTCAGGGGTCGCAAAAAAGTTCACAGCATTAGTGGAGACCACTGAAAGTAAAATCAAAATAGAGAAAATTAAGTTTACTGTACACTGAACAGGATCATCTTTAAAGAGGAGAAAAAAATGGCCATCTACATCAGAGTTCATTGACCATCCCTTAATAGAGACGAACTTATACTGACTGAGGGTTGGACAAGTTTTCTATAATAATAATCCACTTGTCCTATAGGCCAAGTACATAGAAAATTTACTTGCCCAAACTAACTTTTCACTTGACCAGACATTTCCATCAGTAGAATTCTTTTATTGTTGGCTCTATTTTTCTGTGTTGACCAATGATTGATGACTTAAGTATATCAAAATCTCTCTCATGGAAAAATCTTACTTGACCAATCGGACAAGCGGGGTAGGACATTCACTTGCCCAATCAGCACTTACACTTGCCCTGGACAATCGGGCTAGTGGACTTGTCCAACCCTGCTGACTGCCGGGCATTTTTTATCAGACATCACAAGACACACTATTAGCCTTTGTGTCATTTTCAACTAGAGAAGGGTCAGAAGACTAACCAAAAGCTTGTCGACAAGCGCTTTGCATTGAGTAAAAAAAATTGTACTAGGGAACAGGGTATCGACAAGATGAGACCCGTACCTTGACAGTTTGGCCCTGACCATCCTGCGGCACAGCCCTGTTGATCACACACCCCAGTGGCACTGTTACACCCCCCTTTACAGTGGCACGTCCCGGTACAGCCTGGTCCAAACGTTCCATCTGGGCAGGCTGGCAGAAACATAAAGGAGTGTTCAGGAGTATCATGTCTAGTGTATAACGGACCACAAGCAGATTTGAATGCATGCCTAACATCTATTATCATAATACCGCCAAGTTTACCGCGAGTTTGCAAGCGATACTAATTTGACAAATGATCATGAAACGCCTCATTTTCTCAAATCTAACAACATCCAATAAAACAATGTAGCATAATCTTACCATCTCTGCACCTGACACCTGTGTATTTTGGACCACAGGTGCAGCCAAACGGGTCAGCCGGACACAGCAGCTTCCCTTCACAGGAGCCATCATTACATGCTAACTGACATGTTGACCCAAACTTATGAGACCTGTCACAGACTGGTTGAAAGAGAACATTAATCAGTTAGGGTGGCTTTGTGAACAAGAAATCATAGATTTCATACTTTCTAGAATTTTTGAAGGTTTTGTGAATTTCTTACTAACGTTCGCCTTTATCTGTAGGGTAACCTATATCCATTGTATATAAAATAGGGTATTTGGGGATCATTATGTCGATGGATGTTTGTTTCACGTTGCAATGTTTTTAAAATCTTGACATTTGAATTCCATGACGTTGACCTGAAATCTCTAAATACCCAGTTTTTTTAACAACAACGAATCTAGGTTACCCCACGGATTAAGGTGAACTAGCGTTACTTCTGTCTATGCATTTTACTGCCATCCTTTCAGTCAATCCTCATGCACCAACTCTGGACCCCTGAGGCCAAACCAGCGTTGAAAATAAACAAACAAACAAACAAAGCTTGTCTCCAGCTACACCACATTCTGCCACTCTGCAATCTTCAAATAACTGCAAACACACACCAGAACAAACAAACACACAGAGAACAAAAACAATACCTCCCTTTTTACAGACTCTGAAGTAAAATAACTAAATGTATCTACATGTATATCAAGTCTGTCACCACAAGGTTTAAAACTTGAAGAAGAAGGAGCAGTCACCTGATTGACAGCTGTCGCCACGGAAACCAGGCGCACAGATGCACTTGCCCGTCCCCACGTGACACACACCTCCATTGTAACAGACAGGACACCTGTTCCTGCAGTCTGGGCCCCACTTGTTGGTGGGACAGGCTGAAAAACAGGCCAACATTGCCTTTAGAGGATAAACGTGATAGAGTTCAAAATACCTGTACTCACCTGCAACCTCTACCTTACAGTCTGGTATCCGGATTGACATCTTGAAAAGGTGATAGTCACCTTCCATAAATGTGGTAAACCTAAATAACTCTAACTTACAGAAACATTTTGAGACTGAAGGGAAAGATATAAACAGCCTATAAGCCAGCAAACTAAAATGACACTGTAATCAAGAATCATATATTCGATAGCAAAAAAACAGGCCATCACAAGCCATAACTGCTACTCTTATTGAAAATTCTAAAGCTGGACAAAAGAAAACAGTGAGGATGAATTGTAGGTTGCTTTAGAGGAAAAAACAGGAAGCAAAATCTCTATATTCAGAGAAGTTTCACAAATGAAACTTCTATTGTTGTAGCTTATGCAGGACCCCTAGATGATCCACAAAAACGTCTTAAGAAGCTTAAGTACCTCGGACGATGAGTCTGCTGAAGGCGTGGCTCCAATTGCTCCGTTGCCCATCCCTGTAAGCCTCGTAGATACCTTCGTGTGATGTCTGCACACTGGGGATGGTCAGTAGGAGTCCCTCTCGATTATCTAGTAGCTACAGCGGGTTACAGGAAAACATTATCAGCCATTCACACAGTGTTGTGGTGTTTTGGTCTAAATCATCCTAAGAAAGACTGGGGTGCTTCCACAGAGCTGGACTCAATTATCTTGGTGTTATTCATGGACGGGGTACCAGTATTGGTGTTTTTTCAGTACCATGGACAGAGACACCTGTTGTTGATGTGTGATTCAGGGAAGGGGAACCAGTCTTATTTGTGTGTCATTCAGCACCAGGGACAGGGGCACTAGTCTTATTGGGGCACTAGTTTTGTTTGTGTCATTCAGCACCAGTCTTGTTGGTGTGTCATTCAGCACCAGTCTTGTTGGCATGTCATTCAGCACCAGTCTTGTTGGTGTGTCATTCTATTCACAACAGAAACCCTTACTCCCAAAAGACACAACACTTACCTCTCCATCCTTTCTCCACTTGACCTGGTTGTCAGACCAGCCTGCCTGCCAGTTGGATGTCTTGGTCATCCTCAACACAACAGACTCCCCCACACTGACTGTCCTTGTGAACACCTCTGGTAGAAGGTATGCTACAATGCAAGGTTTCAAAAAGTAAAAGTTAACCAGGACTTCTGTCAATATTGAGATGTCTAGACATACTAGAATAAAGTCATAAGTCTTAAAGAAATCATACAGGAGAAGCGTTGATGAAGGTTAGACATCCAGATATGCCCCAAAGTAGTTACTCATTACAAGCAACTGGACATGGTTTTGGAACGGCCAGACGTTTCAACTAGCAAATCCAGTTGCTTGAGTAACTACTTTTGGGCGTACCCTATAGGAGAAATCTTTTAATAATCCAAGCAGTGAGACTCACCATTGATCTTGACCTTGAAGGAGACAGCGGACCCTGACCTCCCATCGCTGTCCACCTGGCAGGAGAAAGCTCCGACCCGTTTGACCCCTGCAGCAGCCATGAACCTGGCACCGTAGTCACCCAGCTGGGGGAAAAAGATATGTAAATGCTAGTTCACCTTTATCCGCTCAGTAACCTATATCTGTGGTTTTAGGAAACTAGAGGTTTTAGGGATATCTAGCCAAAGGACAGTGATTTCAAATGGCAATATTTTCAAATCATTGCAGTTAGAAGCCACCGTCTGTTGACTTGATATCCCTGAATACTGTTTCTTAAAAACATCAGATATGGGTTACCCCGCAGATAAAGTTAAGCTAGCGTTACACCAACAGAAGCATATATTTTGTAGCTTTTACTGATGATACATGATATACAAATGTATTCTTTTATGAAGTACAATATCATCTTAAGCATCAAAACTGATATTTTTATTTTATGGATATTTTTTTAATGCTGTTCCAAGTCACACGTGCCCATACTCCAAAGGGTTCCTACATGTAAATGGCTTTGGGTGCTCTTCCCATTTTGTCCAGGCAGTAACCTCAATACCTTGCAACCACTTTCAGACTTTGGAAAGTTTTGAAATCGCCTACTTCAAACAACAAAATACCATAGTCTATTTATCTCATTGCACCAGAGTGGAAAGACAGCCATCTAAGCAACTATGAAGATGCGAAACAACAAGAGAACATTTCTTCCAAACTACATACCCGTTGGGAAGAGGCATCGTCAAAGGGATTTCCTGGACCAACACCCCCGACCCTCCTGACCGGCCATGACTGAAACTGTTGTATGGTTCCCTGTGCCGTGCGGCAGAGGAGGTCTGTTGCATTACCATCAAGGATGTGGGAGGAACTCACAAGGGTTACATCGACAGGGGCACGCTCTGTGAACAGGGAAGGGTGATGTAGAGTTATTTCATTGATAAGGCAGTTATTCGTTGTTCTTGGATTCACAGAAATGATGCTGCACTGTAAAAATGTACTCTATAAAAAACAGTCAGGGGAGAATGTCTGTACTTTTACACACACAGTTAGGAAAAGACTTGAATGGTGAGAAACATTTTCGTGTTTGACATGACTGGAAAATAAGTTTAACCCTGTCGTTTTAAAAGAATATTATGGTAGTATTCTTTAGGTTTTTCACTAATTCTGTATCATGAAGGAACATTGAAATGTTGCAAATGATTTACCAAATGACCCTTGAATGGTATTTCATAGATGGGGCCGTTAAGCTGTCCTTATTTTCCTAGCACTGTGTAATCATAATAATTCAGTATACTCTCAGTCTGTTTGAAAGTCAACAAAATTTAGCTTCCATGAATACCTTCATCAGGTTGGTGTGTCACTGAATAAAGAGACTTTTTTTACAGAACTACTGCTTTCTTTTCACCTATCGCTGCAGTACAATGTGAACCTGTCTAAATTGAAGGTGACAGACGGCCACCGAAACATCAGTGGAAATAAAGCAATTGTTGTGTAAAAAAGGTCTCTTTTTTAAAAATTTAGCTTGTATAGAAAACGTACTTGGCTGCCGTGTTGATTTTACTAATAGAGTTTGAATTACCTTGACAGCTTGGACCAGTCCACCCTGCTGAGCACCCCTGTGCATCACATGCCCCTGAGGCCCTATCGCAAGTACCAATACAGTTGCAAGTCTGGGTACAGCCTGCTCCAAATGTTCCAGTACTGCACCCTAGAAACACATTAATCAAAAACAATCAAACTAAGGCCCACTTTACATTACGCTTTTCGCGTCAGCGGTGAAATTTCCCGCTGTCTGGACGCCGCTATCGGCACCTCTTTACACACCGACCGGAAATATGGCAGGGCACCCGCGGTGCTTATGGCATGTTGTAGTGACCTTACCTGACCCACTGTGACATAAGGCGCAAATCAAATATATGGCGGGAGAGCCGCCACCACATTTGTTTCTCGCCGTGTTTTAGGTGTTTTTCTTTACGTGCCTCATTCGCGTTATGTCCAACATGGGGCAGGGAGCAAGGCTAGCGCGCAGGAGACGCCTGAGATACCGGGAGATGTTGATGGGACGTCGCCCAGCTAGAATTCACCCTGCTTTTAATACCCCGCTGCCCTTGCTTTGGCACGAGGTGGCGATCCTATCAACCGGACGATTTGTAGTTACGTAAGGTTACCGGCGACCTTTTGGCAGAAGTTTGTCCAGGGCACACTGTGTGATACAGAATTCTACAAATTAGCTTTATGCTAATTGCTGAACCCTGACCTCCCGCTAACGTGAGCCCGACGAGTTCTCTTTATATACAGTTTGAAGTTGTCGGGGAATCCCGCTGAGCCTACGGGCGTACACTTCGGAGTGGACGGGAGAAAATTTGAAGACTACGTTAACAGGAACTCTCTTTACACGGGCCCGGGCTCCCGCTAACGCGAAAAGCGTAATGTAAAGTGGGCCTAATACAGTGCTAATGTGTGAGTACTAGGTTCCAACACATATGGGAGTCCTGGCCCATCTGGTTTATGTTAACTCTGAATGGCAAAAAGGAATCGACCGACACTTCAGGCAGTTCTGGAGTGTGATGCGTCTGGACCTCCTCTCTGTGTTACCCTAACTCTGCCACTCACTACAAATGTAAGCAACATGTAAATGTAATAACTCTGGTAACCTGTGCTCATAATGCTAATAGTTTGATTCACCTCATGACTACGATGGAAACTTGTGTAAAGCAGATGATTATAACACGAAGATCACAGTGAATGTTGTTTCCCATGCTCTCAGTGTCATGGTTTGACCTCTGACCTGAAACCCACGAACAAGATTGACGCACCAACTTCCAGGTTTTGCTACACACATGTATGCAGTTGTTGAATAACCTATCCCAGTTATAATCAGCTGCAACACACAGGGCATATATCAGGGATCATAGTTACCTGGTCCTGGCAGCTTAAAAGGTCATAGTGAATGGTATTATAATTCTCAGTCTTCTGTTACAAAGACCCTTGGCAATTGTGGTTCCTTACTTTCCGTGCACATGATGCCTCTGAAGCTGGGGGCACAGGAACAGCCGAAGGGGTCAGCCGCACACAGCAGCTTCTGATTGCAGTCCTTGGAAGTACAGATGTGGCTGCACGTCTGGCCGAACTTGTGGGGAGCGTCACATACTGGGAGTGAGAGGGGGAAAACATTACAGCTATATGAAAAGGCTATTAGTAAGTGTTCATGCAGTTAAATGCCACAGAAAGTTTCTGTGGATTACATTGGATGCTTTGTTTCCTTAAAAATGATCTAAGACACTGTTGTAATGTTTCTAAGTATGTGACAAGTTGTCACAAATAGAGAGGTATCGAGAAGGTAAGTAAGACTGTAATTGGTTAATAGCTGTACCTATATCTACAGAGCCGTAATAATCATCCTTCAGACCTGGGCACATAATGAAAGTTTTCTTGCCTTGCTCTAAATGCAAGAGTGAAACACTTAACAGTAATATAAAAAAAAACAGATGCGCTACCTGAGTTACAGTTTGTGCCGTGGAAGCCAGGACTGCAGATGCAGCGGCCTGTCTCGGGGTCGCACACACCTCCGTTGTTACAGGCAGGGCAGGTGTTGGTGCACTGTGGGAGCCCCCACATGCCTGTAGGACAGGCTGGGAACAAAGGATTGTACTGTATACTGTAAATGCAGAAATGTTCGCGGTGGATTAATGTTTGCAGTTTTCGCGGTGACCACTTCACCGCGAGCTTAAAACCACCGCGATTATTTTTCTATTATGGTATTAGACTGCAGTCGATGGTGTTACCGCGAAATCAAATCCCCGTGAACTTAAATGCATTTACAGTAACTGAAGTAGTCAGTCTACTTTGGATTCATAAGGCTCTCTTTTCGGCAGATGAAGCGTTCTGCCGCCAGGGTTATTATCACACATGGTAGGAGCCATACGATCCAGCATCCCTGAAATACCACAAATCTACTAGAATTATTCAATAATGCCCGTGCTTGATATACCTCTGACAATAAGTCTGGCGAAGGCATGGTTCCACGTGTCCCGTTGCCCATCCATGTAGGCCTCGTATATTCCTCCATCAGCTGTCTGTACATTGGGGATGGTCAGCTGGAGTCCCTGTCGGCCTGGTACTAGTACCTATGTCATAATGTTAAAGCACATCATATTACAACAAAGTACAAAACTCTCATTTCATTGATGTATCACAATGCAATTTTCAACTGAGCCCTCTATCAAGCAATCCATCAATGTCATATGAATAACCATTTAAAACTGAACATTGTAACAACTTATTCAGGGTTTTCCTAATACTTTTGAAAATGGTACAGATGTGGCCTGACAACAGAGCTAGTCCCTTCATCAGTTTCTTCTCCTTTTTTTGGCTTACCGGTTACCCAACTTCAACTTCTTGTGTCTCCTAACATCTTGACCCACAGTGCCACTTCCACAGAGCGTCTGACCAAACAAGAACTCACCTAGGTGTTAATGAAATTCTGAACTCTCTACACCACGATAGAAGTATAGACAGACAGAGAGAGATTGGTGTCACATCACACATTAAGATTTAAATGGTCCAACCACTGTCCAGCTAAGGGGAAGAAGGGGGCTACTGTGGATAGAACATAGCCACTGATTCAGTGAGTCGCCTATTCGAAACAAACGTCATCGAAGGGGGGGGGGCGTGGCATTCGCGTTACTCCAGAGTTCAGCATGGTCCTCTACAGTTAGCTGTTGTTGAATACACCTTCCTCCGTTTGTTTCACAAAATTGCAACAAGAAAATTCAGCACAACATAACTATGATGTCAATGAATGTTCTTCGGCCAAAATCGTAGTTTTTTGTTGTTTCTTTGTCAAATTGTTTCTTGCTTATCTGTCTGTCTGTCTGTCTGTCTGTCTGTCGGTTTGTTTGTTTGTTTGTTTGTTGCATATTCAACAAAAATACGTTATTGTTGTAGATAAACCGGCACTTCTACTGACACAAACGATCAATGGGCCATGGCACAATTTCAACATAACGACCTTTTCCACGTCGATCTTGTGTCCTTGGGAAAAGCAAAACTTCCTGCCTCTAGTACTCAGGTGCAAAAAGGGGCACCTGACTTCGGCTGGGGAAAAAAGTAGTGAGAGGACAGGGTTGGGCTCTGCCTTCTAGTACCGTGCCTACTGCCCCTATGGCCTTAATATCACGGCCAAGGTCTACCTTTACCTTTACATTGACCCCTCCCACCTCCCCCTTTTTGTTTCAGAGAGACGTTTAATACCTGTCCATCTTTGCTCCATCTGATCTGGTCGTCTGTCCAGTTCTGCTGCCAAGTGCCCGTTTTGGTCACTTGTAAAGTCGCGCTTTCCCCGATGTTGGCTCTCACAGTGAACGCCTCGGGTAGGACATATGCTGTACCGAACATAAGATCACACAAGATTGTTTGACCAATGCATGGGGTTTCCCCACTTAAACCTATTGGTTTGAGGATGACAATCAATTGTATGATTTGACGAAAATTACATCGTGACATCGAAAGGAAGTCGCATGGCTTTAACAGAGACTAGGACACAGACCTTACGCCAATGACGGTTGTGACATGACCTGATAAGAATGCGAAAGTTTACATCTAAAGATATCGAACTTACGGCTTAAGTCAAGTTTACGGCATAAGAATTTTTTCGTTCGATGACCAGGCGGAAAATTACCGCCCCGATACGAGTGGCACCGAAAACATAAAATGGGAATTCCGACGGAGCGTCTAAGCTCACCTGTTTCCTTGATCTTAAAGGCAACGGCCTTTCCTGTCTGCCCGTTTTGCGTCACAGAGCATGAAAATGCTCCGACTCGTCTGTCTCCTGCGTCCGCATAGAACATGGCGCCATACGGGACGGTTCCGACCTGCATTGTAGGATCATCACGTTTGTAATTAGTGTATTCTAACAGTTCAGGAAAACGTGCATCAGACTCCTTTGTTTGTTTATTTTTTGTTCTTGTTCTTGTTTTTTTTTTTAAATTTATTCATTCATTTTCCATTAAGTTCAACAAAAACATTACAAAATAAACAGATGAAGCCTCCCTTTGCAGATGTGTTCCTTACAAAGAAAATTGATAAATAATGACATAGCACGGTCAAAAATAAGATGCAACTTTAGCGTTACATAAAGATCACGAGACTCATTTGTTAATGGACTTGATTTGTCATGATAACGCCTAAAGGAACCTATATTGAACCTCGGATTTACTCCTCGCTCGATCATATCTCCGCTGTTATATATATCGTCAGAACGCTGTTTCATTTTTGCGAATCTTTACAATGGTATCTTTTTTGATGATCATTTATTTGTGCAATGGACATATTTATGATAACATTGATTAGTGGACGAACACGACTGAGTTGGTCACGTGAGTGGGTTCCCAAAACATGCTAACTCAAGTATTTGTGTTAGCTTTAAATGTCTAAAGAAATATCATTCTCATAAGTCCAAATTACCCTTTCGCTTGAGGCTACAGTAAACGGATTTCCCGGCCCTGTTCCACCCTCCCTCTTGATCGGCCTGGAGTTGGGTGACTCAGATGGGAAGCTGTGCTGTGTGATGGTGTTCACTGGCGCTCGGCACAGAAACTCCGTCACGGACGAGTCATCCAGAAAATGTTTGGAGCTCAAGAGAGTCACATCGAGTGCAGCGGCATCTATGAGTAGAGAATAGCCTGATTAAATCTCGCTTATAGCAGCCGCAGCCCGCCAAACATCTGCGGAGAGGGGCCAGTTACAGCCCCGGACACAGACTAGGCAGAGAATCATCCGTGTGTCCAATCAATTTGTAGTTCATTTTTGTGTATGTACTAGTATAAGAACACACATATCCTAACTACGTAGTGCAGCTGTATTACCAGTATAAGTTTGTTCATGCCTAACTTTCTTAGCTTATTTGTCACATGCAATTAGCCCTCGGGCAAGAACCTGCAATAAATTCTATGTACTTTATATTTCTAGTACTGTACATGAGATTCTTCATCAACATTAGGAAAAATAAGAAAACATTTTATTTTGGGGTAGGAAAAACGGAAGAGTATTCAATTTCGTCAGTATGATTGATCCATTCAAACTGAATTTCAACGAATTTTACTTAATGCAGGCGACTTGCATGCAGTGTTTGTGAAGTTGCACATGTCACTATACTACGGTTGTAACTATAGCAAGTCGTATTGGTTTGCAAGTCTACTATACAAGTTCATATCTGTTATATGAAGTAAATTTGTATCGTAGCCCAAAATGCTTTACACACAATCAGAAATGATTTAGACAAAGCGCACGTGTACAAAACCATTGCAGCGGGGAATAGTTCTCTTTGCTTTATTTGTAAGACTAGTCATTAACTATCTATATTAGGCAACGCGCTCCTCATTTCATGGCCATTTTTTAAATCACAGCTAGTGCGCTAAAACGACTTGGATTTTCCAGATTGTTTGTGGATGACGTCATCTGATTTCACAGTGGAGCATCCTTGACAACATTTCCGATATCTAATGGCTAACACCGCATTATTTTCCGGTAGGTACAGTAAGTGGTTTTCCGGTGACAATGCCCTAAAGCTAGTGCGAACGCAAGCGTCCCTAACTACTTAGGATGAAAAGTGGATGGGCCATAACATAGACGGCTGGGAAGACGCTACGATGTTGACTTCCTGACTTTCAAAGCAAATTACTGTCCCGTAGCCAGCCTTTCCAACCAATGACAACCAGATTAAAGATGTTTGTGTGATGTTATGTGTACACTCGACAATAAGAGCTTAAGTTGGCTGTCCATATCATTATACAGTCTACACCTGGTACATTAGCAGAATATCTTGATTTGTGCTCCTGCCACGCCCTTTAAGTAGACAGACCACAGACTTGTCATTCTTTAGGGGTCATGGAACACTCTAATTACTGGGCGTCGCTATTTTTTCATTCAAAAGAACCGGGCATGCGCACAGGCGACCTGTCGAACGACCTTGCTGACATGACAGTCGCTGTTGGTGGAATTTTCGGATTAAGATATGTCAGAAGGGATTAACGATAAAAAGGGAAGGCGTTCACATGCGCTTAAGGTAGTTGGGATGTGGAAGGATGCGAATTCTTAGTGCAAAAAGACTTGGCAAAGAATTCAGGGACGAAAAATAATGATTGGGGACGGGTTGAGCATTTGACTTTTGTTGCAGGTCAATGATTTGATAATTTCCCCTTTGGCCTAGATTTTCAGCAACGTCATTCTTTAGGAATGTTTTTATGACCTCCGTGCAAGTCTTCTTAACTCATACAACATGTCTCCTGGTTCGTAACGTTCTTAAGGCTGTCTGAGTGACGTCTTGTTAATAACCTGGGTGAGCATACTCTCACACGAGCGCAGTGACCTAAAAAGTATGTCTGACATCCACTATTACCTTCTGTGTAGTGCCAGTGAAAGTAATGAGAGGTTATTTGTAAATTGCTTCTGTCTTTTAAGCTGCTTCTGTATGTTGAACACGCCTTTAAAAACTAAGCTGGTTGTGGTGTGTGTTTTACAGACCGAGTTAGTGGGATTAACAAAGGATAGATGGCAGCCTCTTGCACACACACACACACACACGCAGACACATGCTGACACACACAGACACAAATTAAATGTATAACGTTACACGCACGCACCTACACACACACACATACATACATGTAACGGATACGCAAAAACACAGGAAAGAAGAAACACACATAAGTGCCAATTGTGTCTTTTCAAAAGCAAGAAAAATGGCCATTCCATTACGAGTTTCTACGTGTTACCCTTGTCTCACCATTTTGTTTGTTTGTTTGTTTGTTTGTTTGTTTGTTTGTTGCCTTACAAGTTTACAGTAACATCTTCGTGATTTGATACTCCGATCTTGCCTTTCTTATGTGTGGTAATTCAAATTATATATGTTTGCAGACATTCTTCATAAAAATATCAGAAGTGTTTAACTTTACCTGCAGTGTTGTATTGTGAGATAAGACAGGCGGTGACGATGAAGGTCAGAATGTCCGGATCCGCCATCTTTGTTCTCCTGTTGAACACGTTCTGCTGAAAACGCATGACAGAGTGGTAAGTGACCTTGGATATCCTCGCTGTGATTTCAAGGACTTTAAACAATAGTCGAACAATAAACAAAGTTTATTCTCAGGGCACGGAGCTATGACTTTTACCCTTTACCCATCCGCTTACAAATCTTAGATGATCTTGCCAAGCCGTTTATGAATGAAGATAATGGGGTCGAAGTTGGGCAAAGAATTCAGCTTGCTTGAGGGAAGGGTAATTATTGCCTTCTATCGCCACTGCCTGGTTGAACATTTTACCACTCTAGACGTTTTATACCCTGGAGTCTCAAGCTTAGACTGAACATGGTGACACGCAAAACGTTCAAATCTTTGTTGAACCAAAAGGAAAACATTTTCTCGAACACCAGATCAGTAAGCGTGTTCTTTAGGCATTGAAATATAAAAACAGCTTGAAAGGGACAACACACACTTTGACTTTAAATTCTAGAACAGTGTTACTGCGGTGAAGGTAACCCTTTACATGTTCAAGAAAAAATGGCCAATGTTAGCTAATACGTAGGTACTGTAAAGCACCATTAGCAAATATAGGCTGATTAGGAGCTTAAATACTAAGTATGTTATAACTTTCAAACTTAAATTCTGACTTTTTTATACCTGACTTGATATTACTAATACACAAATTGTAAATTGTACCTGCACGTGTAGGAGTACCTCTACACAACGATCTTATTATAAGTCAGAAATCGACCTTGATGGTATGCGCGTATCACAGTGCAGGGACTACAAAAGATCACCTCACCAGAACGACACGCAGTAACTTGTACGGGCACTTGCAAGATCTCAATAATTATGTCCAAACGCCATACCTGAGAACTGATGATCTCCTCTGAACAGCGGTCAGTCCAAGTTAGAGAAGAGATTCACGAGTCATGACAACGCCACTCCTGTCACCCCAGAATACTGCACATTCCTGACCACGCCGGTTCAATGCTGACTTTAGCTCCAGGCGACGCACAGGTATAAAATGGGCACTGACAGCGTGATTTCAGTCCCAACCCCAATTATACACACTTCGCGCACACCATTAACAACAATATGGAGTCGTCATACGAGCGTCTGTAAAAACGCTAAGGTGAGGAATACCAGAATATAAGTGATCGTTTCCAAAATGTGCAAAACGTGTTGTTCAACAATAATCTTCAGGGTATAATGGCATGGCTTTTATCAAAATAGTTCCAAACACCTGGGTACAAACTTTGGGTGTGGTCTGTCAGAAACGATGTGTCATAGAGAGATTGGGCGAAAATATGCAGAAGAACAAGAAGCGCCGAATTCCAAAGGTGGTGTTTGTGAGATATCAGGCATGCTTTTCACCTTATTGTGTAGGTAAGGTCATGGCACATTCTAGAGGGTGGGTAAGCCGGGAACTTTGAAAACACGTACAGCAACACCCGTGGGAAAGTTAGAGAGGAAAAATTGCGTGCGTGATCAGCAAAATTGGACTATTGAAACTTTAACGCGAAAAATGTCTTTAATATTGAGTCAACCAATTAACTACGTGTACATCTTTGGACGTAGTTATTTTAAGACTTCTCTAGAACTTAATAACCGCTTGCCTTTTAAGGTAAAGGCGTGGCTGTCCTTGAAAAGTGGACATACGATTACAATATTTCCCTCCCTACTGACATGCGTAGCTAGGTCACATTGGTGGCAAGTTATACGCGTGCTTTGTTGATTTCAAGAAAGCGTTCGATTCTGTTTGGAGAGATGGCTTGTACTACAAACTGTTATCATCAGGCATAGGTGGACAATTCTTCAGAATCATACAATCCATGTATTCCAACGTAAAATATTGTGTTAAAACTCCTAATGGCCTATCAGACTACTTTAAATCAACGTGCGGCGTACGCCAAGGGTGTAACCTAAGCCCCCTTCTATTCAACCTTTTCATAAATGACCTTCCATCCGAGTTGTCTTCATCATTATGTGATCCTGTCACTCTCGATAATACTCCAATTAACAGTCTCCTATGGGCAGACGACCTTGTCCTCCTCTCAAAGTCAGAAAAGGGTCTTCAAGAGTGCCTAAAAAGACTGGACAGATTTTGCTCACTCTGGAAGCTAGCAATCAATAGAGACAAAACTAAAGTGATGATTTTTTCCAAAAATGGTCGAACAGCTAACAACAAAAACTCAAATTTCCAATCACAAGGACAGGTTTTAAACATTGCAAACTTCTATACCTATCTGGGGGTAGATATAACACCCTCCGGATCATTTCAGCGTGCAACAAAACAACTCAGAATAAAAGCCCTCCGGGCTTCTTTCAAACTTAGATCCCTCCTTCTATCAAACTACAACCCATCCATTCCGCTAGCCCTTGATTTATTTAATAGTTTAGTCAAACCAATTTTGCTTTATTGTAGCGAGATACTGGGAACAACAGTTCAATCAACGGAGTAACGGAATATCCAAATGAAAACATAAGACAAATAGTATCCAACATTATATCTCCGATACTAGGATCAGATGTTAATATCCGTAGAGCTAATCGTGTCGGTAAAAAATCCGACCCACCATCTAACCGTCCGGTTCTGATTCGACTCAGCAGGTACAACGATAAGTTACAGATAATATACCATTCCAATACTTTAGCAAAACAAAACATTACGGTTATCCAACCTCCGATTTCTTACGAGGTTTCCGACCTAGAATATGTTCTTCTAAACTTCTGCAAGATACTTCTCCGCGTCCCCAAAAGTTCAGTTAACGCTGCCGTAAGGGGAGAATTGGGCATGTTCCCGCTATACATAGATACTCAGACTCAACTGGTTAAATATTGGATAAGATTGAACAGCCTTCCGAATGACAGAATAGTGAAAAAGGCATATAATGAAGCTGTAAGACTAGAACAAGACTGGGTTATACATGTACGAGATACACTCTGCAGACATGGGTTCCAAAATATTTGGCTGAACCCTACCATTAGCGCCAACTATTTTGGAAACATGTTCAAGGAGCGCCTTAAAGACGAGTTTCTATCCAGCTGGCGACAAAAAATCAAAAGTTTCAGTAAACTCGAGACATATTCAAAAATAAAATCTGAATTCCAGATTGAGAAATACTTGCTTTCGGTCCAAAACAAATCCTTCGTAGCCAATACAACAAAACTGAGAATTGCTTCACACCAGTTAGAAATTGAAAAAGGCCGTCACAATAATGTCCCAGCAAGCCAGAGACTGTGTCCAACATGCAAAGAAGGCGTAGAAGATGAATACCATTTCATGATAGAATGTCCGACTTACATAGAAGAAAGAGCTAAATTAATGCAGACGATAAAGTACAAATCACTACCAAAGACAAACAGAGAGCTATTTCATGTACTTATGTCATGTCCCGACACTGTTTCCGTTTACGTAGGTCAATACATATATACATCCATGCAGAAAAGAAACCTCATGATATCAACTTAATTTGTGAACATTGTCATAGTAATGTAATATACTAGACGATAAGATCCTCGCTGTGTCTCCTCTCCATCATATTGCTTGTATAAAATGGAGCCCGAATGTAGTATGTATAAAATCGAGCCTGAATGTAGTATGTATTAGATTCATGTTATTAGCAAATAGTCTGTAGCAACATTCTAGATTTGTTTCACATCGATGCATCATACACTATGTTCCTTCGAACATTGCATAACCTTCATCTATTGTTACTTCTACTACTAGTATATTACTAGTTGCCTTATGCATTATAACGTTACCTAAGTTTGCCATACATTGTACCCGTTTTACAATTGTTGTGCAATAAACTTTGACTTGACTTGACTTGACTTAATGGATAGGTCGGAATTAGAACCCCACGGAATTAGAAGGGACTGTTATCTAAACTACACACATTACCCTAATATAGGTCACCATTGGCGAGCAAAAGAACAATTATTAAGCATTTGACTTCTCGTTTTACTTGTCATTTTGTATTTTACTTCTCCTTGTGACATTTCTCATTGTGGCATCCTGCTTTTTCTTTTCATTTGCCGCTTTATCATTTTACATGTCGTTTTGTCATTTCACATGTCCTTTTGCAACTTTGCTTGTTAACAACTAAATAGGAGGCTGTTGTTAATATACGGATGGAAGCAGCACTGACCATACAGTCGAAGAGTTGAGTACAAGAGCGACAAGATGATATAAAGGGTGCCATGCTACACTGTTCACTTGGTGAAGATGTCTCAATACACAACATCCGAGATTACACATGTCAGAAGGATGAACAAAATACCTCACGCTCTCCATGCAATATACTCTTAAACCAACTGTTGATCTCTTCTTAGCATTCTTATATTCTAATGGAGCAAACGGAACTTATAATGCAGTAAACCTTTAATAGCTTTATATGGTTTGTTTTATTCTAAATATCAAGCCCGCAACTTATCACTACACCCCAATCCGCATCCTTCATACGTGATTCCCATCTGCCTATAGCAGTGATGACAGAAATCGTTAGTGAGATGAAAAAGCTTTTTAGCACAATTTGCAATACAATTACACGGGAAATGGTTTCATCAGATTCCATTTTGCATTTGCAATCACACTAAAACACATTCCTGTTAACGGTATATGCAGTGGGTGCATGTTTCTGCTTAAGTTTTTACCACAAAAAGTATTGGTAAAGTAAAATCAAAGGAGGTATACGGATAATATACAGAGATATAAGAATGTTGAATACTTGTGGAGTGTGAGAGGATTGGTGTATGATAACAGTTGTCGCAGTGTTACATTAGTGTTAATCCCCTGGTGTAAGTGGCTGTTACGTACTGCACATTTCAGCCGGCCGTGGTAATGTGCTGCTGAAAGGTTTCCAATTCCGCTGTCATCACGAACAAACGTCGTGCAGAGGGGAAGACGTGAGAAAACGGCCGTGGTACCTTATCTAAACATTGCCTTTAAGCTTTGTATCTTATGCAGAGGCGTTAGAAAAATCGTGATGAGGCGGTTTTGTAGAACAGTCCCTCCAACAACATTCAGCGTTGTATCAGTCCGACTTTCATGAACAGTGTTGTTCCAGGTCTTGTGATTTTGCGTCGCCTCCCCCATTTTCGTCATTTTTGTCTTCAAGTCCCACTTTTCTTACGGGTCACCCTCCCTCTCCCAGTGTCCAAATTATCCAGAAGCGGTACAGGAATCGCGAGGAGAGCCGTTTGTGAGAAATGCCGACCTACACGGAACAGAAGCCGTCCTCTACCATGGGGAACAGCGCACTGCCGTGCCTATGCTGGCTGGAGGTAGGTGTGATCGAGGTGGGTGTTCTGTCTGTCCTTCTTTCTTTCTATCAAAATTCATGAGAAGCGGGTTGCCTGTTAGCCCCCATCAGGCCTTCCTACGGGGCAAGAAACGTAGAATACGGCAAAGAAAGGAATAATTGGCCAGGAGAATCTGTCGTTCCCTCTCCGGCAATTCAAACACTTATACTAATAGGTAGCAAAATTCCCCTGGCAATTTCTTCTCCCTATACAGCCAGCGTAGTCAGTCTGGTAAAGACAAGACTAGTTAACAGCGGCTAAGTAACAGGCAATGCACATATAGGCTTGTAGAGTCCTCGGCAGCATAGATCTGTAGTTAAAGTACCGATACTTTAGTTCCGAAACAAAGTTCCTCATCTCAACTCACAAAGTTCATGCTGTCTGAAACAGCCACAAGCAGCAGTTCAGACATAAGTTGAGGGCCCGGCCTTTGTCATATACAAATGTTCTATCGTCTTTAGTTCTCTATAAGAACAACCCCAGAATACTATCTATGTCTGTATAGGTACATTTTCTATCTGTAAAATCAACTTCATAGAGTATAAGAGAAAGGACACGAATGCGCCTTTGATTATATATGGCCAAATCTATTATCGGGCATTTTTAGCCGGTAGTACTCGTACTAGTTCTTCTGTGTATGGTTGGAGATTGTTTTGTCAGTGAAAGTTTCCAGGATGTTGTCGATAACGTTTTACCAATGTTTCTTTCCGCCAGTTGTTCCTGTTCGGCGGGCTGGTGACTCTCGCCTACCTCCTGCACTTCACAGAGATCATCCCCGTGGTTCAGCAGGGGTTCATCTGCCAGGACATCGCCCTGTCCAAACCGTTCGCCGGCCCGAGCGAGGCCGTGCCGTGGCCGGTCCTGTACGCCATGGCGTTCGGCGCGCCTGTAGTTCTGGTCAGTAATACACTTGTTTTACATGGTAGGATCCTAGAGAGCCTGTGCTGGGGCTTTGTAAGGTGAGAGACGGTAGAAAAATGACAGTTGTACTACATCAAATATGAGTCTTAAGCGTAGGTGTGAATCAGCATTCACTTGCAGGACCATGCGTAACGTACACAACAATTACCATAACAGTCAGGATATTCGAAATTTTGTCCTGTACCATTCGGTCCCAATACGAGTTAGAGTTTTACAACTCAAAATAAATCTAATCTGTTGTAATCACTAGTAAATGTACCAGCCTGGTCCCGATCTCATGTCGACAATGTATGCATGCAAGGAGGCTGTCCCTCTTTTCAACCTCCTTGATGTATGTAACGATTTATGCATTTTGTGGACTGATCACAGGCTTCAGTACCACTATGGACGTTTTACTGATATCTTGCTTATTTTCTGTCAAGGTCTTGTTGTTGCCAGAAAATGTTTCAATAAAAAAGCGAACCGCCATCACACATTTTTAACGCTCTCAGACCCTGCTCTGTCCTCCGTTCCTTAAATGTTCCTTTTCAAACAAGATTGAATCGAGAACAACTGTAACCAATCTAGATCCTGGTGGGCGAGCTGAGTCCCGTGCTGTACCAGCTGGGGGTGGGCGCCATGCGGGACCGGGCCGCAACTGCAGGCCAGCAGGGCGTGCCCACATTCCTGCGCAGACTGGTCAAGTTTACCGGTAATGTTTGTTTGTTTGAACTTTATCTATTCATGAGAAGCTCAAATCGGCCTGCAGGCAGTTTTTCATTGAGGTCGTCACGGAGGCAAGGGTCAGATAAAATACATATGTTTGGCCATTCTTCGCCCATTTTCATGTCATTTCACAATTTGGATGATTTTGCGTTGTAATCTTCCTAATTATCCGTGTAAACCACTCAGAGAAACTCATCAAAGTAGACAACTGGCCATGAATAATAGACAGGATTCTAAAGGCTATGATCAAAACATTGGAAAAATACCCCAAAGGGACAACGTCTACGGTCAGCTGGTCTTTATGTACATGGGGTGACTAGTATACTAGTATAGTTTTCAGAGAAATAAGTTTGATCAAGTTAATCCCATGTTACCCAGGCCTACATCTCTTCGGCGGCTGCTCGGCGCTGGTCCTGTGCGGACTGGGTCAGGTGATGACGGGAAGTTTGGCCCCGTACTTCCTGTCCGTCTGCAGCCCGAACTACACCCTCCTGCCCGTGGTCTCCGCCTCCCCAGACGGACCTTCCTGCGTTCCCGCCACTTTTATTACAGACGATATCTGTGATGGGAGCGCTGAGGAGGTCTACAACGCGCGGTGGGTATTTCTGAGGGTTTCTAACACGTGTTTCTATGAACTAACTTTTGTGTTGAAAACTGTAAACGGTTTCAACATGGTGTTTTTCCCTTGCTAGGGTTTCAAAATCCTTGCAAAGTTTCAAAATGATGTGTGTATCCCTATTGTCGAATATGCATTTAATTTACAATTAACAACTATTTCTGTGTAAATTACTGCAAATGGGTCTGTGAAATGACGCATGGATGACTTGTCCCTACACAGGCGGTCCTTCCCGTCGCTCCACGCCACCCTGAGCTGGTACGCCGCTGTCTTCATGGCGGTAAGTATCCCACAGGAGTACATGATATTCTATAGGTTACTAGATTCCTTCCTCACCCGTACACTTTAGGACACTTTTGTAGCTTGTAATTTTGTGCAGGAACGATACTCGTTGCATGGCATGTTTTTGACTTTACCTGATGAAAAATTTTAAGCCATTATCAAATCGGAATCCTCTGTCCAGGTTAGCAAAGCCTACCCAATGTGCATTGTATAGGGAGGCGGCAAGGCAACCTTACAACATGTTTTTCCCGTGCTTTTGTATTCCACTATGTATCCTAGCCGCGGCCACTGTTGACAGGCTTCTTGCTTTCAGTTTTATACATAAGCCATATCAACATACCATGTTTAAAGGCAATTTAATGTTTTAATCTTTCCCTTCACCCTCTAGCTGTACGCGTCCTCCGCGCTGTGTCTGCGGGGCACCAGGCTGATCCAGCCGCTGCTGGTGATGGGGCTGCTGGCCCTGGCGTTCCTGAGCGCCGCCAGCCGGGTCACGGAGTACCGCAGCCACGCTGTAGACGTTCTGGGCGGCAGCGTTCTGGGAGCCGCTATCGCCGTGTATCTGGTAGGAATCCTTTCCTTCTGTCTCCGAATATGTAGTGTTTCTTTGGTATCCAAAATCAGACTGACGAAAACAACAGATCCTCACATCACGCACGGTCCATTTTGACGGCGATCAGCACCAAGGACAGATCTACTTACAAGTGAAAATGTTGTTCAGCTCCAATGACAGACCTACTTACAAGTGTGGATGGCGTTCAGCACCAAGGACGCGCCTATACACAAGTGTGTATGGTGCTTTCAGCACCAAGGACAGATCTATTAATAAGTGTGGGTGGCATTCAGCACCAAGAACAGATCTACTGACAAGCGTGGATGACGTTCAGTACAAAGGACAGATCTACTTATAAGTGAAAACGGTGTTCAGAACCAAGGAGAGAGTCCGATCCTGGATCAGCTGCGGCATTTCGTACTGTGTCTTGGCCAATATTAGTACTGCAGATGATATACTTTTAGCCAAAGAACAGGGGTATTCATCTGAATTAATAGCACAAGCAGAAGTTGCCTATCTTTTCAAATAATATTTGCGATTGAGGTGTGATAGCTAACAATGTTCTATCTCGAACTCGCAGTCCGTGGTGGTCCTCAGCTGTTTCCGTGTGAAGCCCCAAGTCCCCGGAGACCCGGCCGGGCAGGGCCCGCCTCCCGAGGACCGGGTAGCCGTCATCACCCTGCCGCGCCTTCCCAACATCCCTGGCGGCCCCGGGCCGTCCCCCCGCCACTACGTCAGCATGACAGAGGTACTAGTCTATTCAACACTCATATGCATGTTTGTCAATGCTAGCACAGAAAACACGTGTTGCCTTGTCCAGAGGCTGGTCGGAGTGACTGTCCTCCCTGCTGGGCAGGAGTTCAGAGGTTGTGCGCCAATTAACTGATTTGACTTCTGATCCAAATCATCCCTATGACTAAGTGTTAAGTGTTTCTGTTTCTTTCAATTGTATTTTCTGCACATTTCATCATTAGCAAAATCAAAATTAGAGGCTAGGAATTCTCACTACTTGCCCACCATTGAAATCATTACAACACAATCCATCAGTCAAAGGTATCAACTTTTCTTGTTTCGTCAACTTCAAACTTTGCAATAACTTTGTGTAAGCAACGAATATGTAAAAATACAATCGCATATACCATAACAGTGATTCATATTCATATGCCACTATAACAAGTACACTTTGTCCATGTAGACTGGTGCAGGCATCCAGCTGACACCCCCGAATGTCCCCTACGCCTCGCGGATGTCCTCCATGCCACCTACTGACGAGGGGAGCGCGGCGGCCTCGGCTGTAGCTGGCGGAAACCTGCTGCAACAGATCCGACAGAGTAGACTGCAGCAGCTGTAGTCTTATCTTGCAGGCTTTTCACATGGTTGTCATCATGGCAAACGAATCATGCGCTGCAAGCTCTAAATAAATTTTTTGGCGGTAATACTGTTAATGCAGAAACTTTCACGGTGGATTAATGTTCGCGTTTTTTGCGGCGTCAGCTTCACCGCGAATTTAAAACCACCGCGAAAATTTTTCCATAACAGTATGAGACTACAGTACTTGGTGCTACCGCGAAATTAAATCCACCGCGAAAAGTCCATTTTCCCGCTACCGCGAAATTAAATCTCCGCGAACTTAAATGCATTTATAGTGCGCCCGGTGTTCTTAGCCTGAGTATCAGCCTGCTTAGTTTCCTTGGGAGCTCATGGCATTCAAGAAAAAAACAAAACAAGAAGCGTTAATTCAGCATCTGGAACAGCTGACAGCTAAATGGCATTATGGTGTACATGTAAATTTCTCAAGAACAGCAGACTACACCTTGTAGTGTGGTGATGATGCTAAACCACAATCAGTAGATCTGAGGGAGCAAACTGCAGTGGATACTGCTTTTCTGTGTACATATGTATTATAATCATGATAGTGTAGAATTTTGAAGCAGAAGCCTTGAGTTATGATTTGATATTAAATGGCTAGCACAAGCTGCTGCAAAAGGTGGAAGAGCAATAGTACTTCATACCATGTTATACCAAATATAACTATCATTTAATATGTAAAAAAGTGCTGTCTGTAAAACGTTTAATGTATTAGTAGAATGACTTCATCTTGAAATGTTCTTAAACCTCTATTTGCCAAAATGAAATGACTTATATCTGTCTTTAAATCAGTAACAAAAGAAACCATGTGAAACATGTGAAAGTGTTACTATGACAATTTATGTATATACATACAAATGTATTAACCCAGCAGACAAAATACCATGCGTACATGATAAGTCATCAAGTAAAAACAGAAATCTTTGATTAAGTAGGATTCTGAAAAAGCGGTCCATATAAATGTATATGATGATATAAAGATAACATACAGATAAGAAATCGGTAGATATACTTTATGCTTATCAAATTCATTTATTACTGTACATAAATGTATATGAATAAGCTGCAAAATATTAATTACAAATAAATGGCTTTAGCCCGCCATCTCACACACTGAATGTTTCTTTAAAACATTGTTATATGTCGTATAACTATCCATGGATCTTCTGCTAATCATATATATGTACAACCATCAACTTCATACCATTCAGGAATAAATTATGTTACAAAATCTTACATGAAATGTAAGAAAAAGTAATCAGTCTGGTGAGCAATATGCTCATAATGTAAGGAAACTAAAAAGATGCTATCTTTATAGAAAACAAAATGGGCAGGAGTTCCCAAATAATCATACACGTTTTCCATACAGTATGGCACCTGTTGTGCGCTGCACCATAAACACAAACATAGAAAATACAAGATGAGACTTGTACGACTGATATACTAGTATTTCTTACATTTGCAGACAAGCCTTTAGCCAAAGTAACACAAACTTTCATATTGTCATCAAATATTACTGTGTCCACTGAATGTCAGTGGAGAAATTCTGCATACAATAAAAAAATCATTACTTTTAACAGACTACATGTACATTTCCCACTCTCACGTATATACAGTAGAAACCTCTTCCTAACATAAGTCTCAACTTATCAATACATTTATCTCTGGTGTAACAAGCTTCCTTCGCTAGTAATCACTGTCCTGTCGCACATGCACAACTGTTATGTCTAACTGTCTAGATGATGAAGGTTGAAATGTTTTTACTAATTCTAAACTGAGGCCTAAGAGTGTGCACGTGGCTGGCACTAAACTAAGCATTCAGAATCTGCCTATTATTACGATTCACAGTAGCAAAATATCAAAGCTGTACAATATCACCAAAGTCCACTTGATTTCTCCTATTTTTCTGATCGGTGTTATACTATGAGCAGCCGAATGTGTTTATCATTTATTCTTTGGGTTCAAATTTCAACCTGGCCATCTGTCCTGTATATATAAACTGTTTATCATAATATCTTAAAGAAGTTCTGACTGTCAGAACAAGCAAATTTTACACCAAAGCTACACTTAGTCTTTGCATTCATATCTTTAATGCTAGTCCACCTTTATCCATGGGGTAAGCTTTATCCGTTGTATCTAAAACAAGGTTTCTAGGAATATTAAGTTGATTGATGGTGGTTTCAAGTTTGAGTCGTTGACTTGATATCCCTAAATACCCTGTTTTTAAAACCGACGAATACATGTAGGTTACCCCATGGTGGATAAAGGTGAACTAGACTGTTACTTACATCAGAGGATATCTATGATTCAAGAGGGCTTAGAAATTCCCTATTCTTCCCATGGACTCATGTCTGTGTCGATGGCTATACAGTTGTAAGCAGCATACCGTATCTTTTCTTCTGCAACCTTTGCACTGAACAAAAAAAACAATGAGAAATCATTAAAATTTTTATACTGACGGTGGTCAATGTTAGACAAAGCAACTCTCCATACTGAAGTACATGTAATGGCAAATGTGGACACTTCCAAACAAAGTACAATAACACTTATGTTATCACTGCAAAGTTGTTGAGTACCTACCTTGAGTACGTGGGGAGGTACAGAGTATTGGAACATGTGGAAGACTCTGGTAGAGCATCCACTGTGTCTAATCTGTACACAGGAAACATCAGACGTCAGAAATAAAGTCCAAAATCACTCAAAGGAAGACATAGCTGGATCAAACGCTGTTGCTAGAGTAGAGTCTCAAGCAGGGCTCTAGCCAGCTTGAAATTTTTTTCCGTCAGCCAATTCCCATTGTCGCGAAAACACTATTCCATGAGTTAGAGAGACTGAACTGAGACCTTGAAAAACGGGTTTTTAATAAGAATATCCTATGCAAAAGGGCGCCGACACACATTGTCAACAGTCATAACAATAGCAAAACAAACAGTGTATGGCTTTTACGGCCGTGGACGGCGTCCCCAAGCCGCCTGTAGCTTCCACCAAGGATTTTTGTCCGTCAAGGTTGACGGATTGGTTTTAAAAATTTTCTGTCACAAGCAGCAAATTTCCGTCAATTGACAGAAAAACGGACGCTGGCTAGAGCCCTGGTCTCAAGTCAAGGGCAGTACATTTTATGCAGTACATTTTCACTATCATCTGTCATCATTTCTTTCCTTTGGTTAAGACTCTAAAATTAAAATATCTGGGCTTGGCATTGGCCATTGAGATTCTTAAAGGTTTGTGCCCTCTAAGTGCAGAGTATGTCACCCATACATGTACATGTACCTCAAGTTTAAGAAACTGAAACATGTTTATGTGGAAAGGACCATAGATTCATTGTACAATGTATGGCAAGAAAAATTGGAGATAGAACTTTGTTTCAGATCAAACTCTGTAGAGTATAATGATAATAGGAGAGAATGTTGCATGTATCTAGTTTCGTGAGTACAGTGCTTGACATCTGTCGCTGGTTTGTGCTCTCTTTGTACTACAAGTATAAAGAAGCGTGCGTCACCCATGCACAAACGTACATGTGCTTCACCTTAAAAAAACTGATTGAAACTGAAACATGTTTATATGAAGAGGACCTGATTGGTACAATGTATGACAGGGAATATTGGAGGATGAAATCTGTTTTAGCTCCAGCTCTGTAAGAGTATGATACTAGATACTATAGAAAGTGCCTTGCATGTATCTAGTTCCATGAGTACATTGTGAGGACTTACCCCCTGTCTGGACAGATGAAGAGAGGTGCGGGCAGTCGTCTTCTCCCAGTTACAAACCTCAGGAAGCGACTTCTATCCTCTGTTTCACATGTGAAAGATAAGAAACATGAATAATATTGCTTCTGCGTGGTACATGTACTCTCAATTTATAGCACTTAACAAAGTCTTTCCCTAACTATTGTGAAAGTCCAAAGTGATCTAAAATTAGTTAAGTTCACAGAGCCTCATGGAAGCGCGGTGTGAAGACTATCCCACTCCGGCCTACCCGTCAGGGATCCCAGCAGCAGTATAATAAAATAATGGATACTACTACACTGAAGAGCTACTTCTCCACTGGTCATGACACAGAAGACAGAGGCTGTGAACGGTCGTCATTAGTTTGTTGTACCAAGGAAATTTCTCTTAGCTCATTTTGACAAGAGCAATGAACACAAAATCCATGTTAAAGAGTATATCCCAGGTGTAATGCAATCGTTTGTTCAAAGCCTATTTCAAAACACATCTCTAGTATACATGCTTACGGTAAAAATCTCATGCAAATGAACAAACTCTCTTACCATTAGTAAAATTACTTAAAGCATCCCACAAATACTTGACTCTGGGGTCCGTCTGTTCCAGATCTTCATAATAAGCTGCAGTGGGGAAGTAAAGACATGTCCTTAGTGCAATCCTTTAAAAAATCAGAACTGGCTAACAACAACAAAAATCTTATATTTAGGCCACACAATCTTTTTAGTATACTGTAGCAAGGTAGAACAGAAGCACTTTACTAACCCACTCAGGTCGACTAATTAACCCAGCCGTAAGGGAAACATGTGACCTGGGGAACCCTGGGTTAATTATCTTTCTTCTTATTTATACCACTCTACTCAGCTGCCCCGTCTCCAACCATTTGATGGGAAATGTATTGCTGTCATTTGGAACAGGTACGAATATAACCATCCTAATGGTTTTGATGCAAAATGTTTCATTGAAAATCAAAATTTGCTTTTCAAAGAAATGTTTCAACAACATGGTCTTTCCCTGGCCTCTTTTACAGACTTCGAGCGTTGCTGGCTTTTATGTTGGGGGGGTGGGGGGGGGGGGGGTATGTCATTGGTTTGCTAGTTTCAAAGTTAGCTTAGGTTCTCTAATGCCAGGAAAGGGAGTTTGCCTAGAACAGTAGTTTGCCATGGAAGGGAGTTTCGCCCTGCCAGCCCTGCTCAAAGTCTGCAAAGGAGGATAGTCTTACAACAACTTGTAGCCTACACAAGTTAAGACTATGTCCTTACTTGTCTTCCTGAGAGCTTCAATACTGATTTCTGGGTTTCCGCAGACCCTGTGTTCCAGCTCCTGCCACGTCAGCAGGTCCAGGACTGCCTGGGGTACCACCTTCAGCAGGCCTAGTCTCATGGCGTTCTCCTGTTATAACATTCATACATTGTACATGCACGTCAGGACTGGTAATACATGGATAGTACTGCCTGTTATACCACCTTCAGCAGGCCTAGTCTCATGGCGTTCTCCTGTTACAACATTCATACGTGTTTATAAGGACTAATCATACATGTAAAATGATTAGGTTACTACTGCCTGTTATAACACCTTCAACAGGCCTAGTCTCATGGCGTTCTCCTGTTACAACATTATTTCATACATGCATGTGTTTATTCTATGTGATGAATAATGGCAAAATTGCAAAACCTACAAAAGATTAAGTAAATAATGAATATTTCATGGAGGTAATAAATGCAGGTTGTTTTCGACATGTATAAAAAAAGTAGCACTGAAAACTTACAGAAACAAAAAACTGTACTACTATCTGTGATTGCAAAGTTGTGCGGACTAAGGGCTACGGAAACAGATGGTCATGGCCTTACATACCATATGGTGTGGAAGTGACAAATGAAGTAGGAACTACAACAATTATTCTATAAGTCATAAATAGTATCATGAATATTCTGAGCTACCATAAATACACAGTCAATCATGTGCACAAAACCTTTTCTTGTTCTTCCAGCAAACTGACACTCTGGCTCAACTATGTTTTGAAATAAGACACCGCCTTTTATGAAGACACCTGTTCTCCTTACCTGTTCTGTACTCTCCGCCATACGCGTCTCCCGCACCAGACGACAGTACTCGTGTCGCTCCTCGTAACCCACAGCTGTGTCCTCCCCCAGAGGCTTCAGCGATACGGTTTGACCGTTGCTGATGACCGTGGTCCATGTCAGCTCTACTCCAAAGTTCTGATCGAACGACGTCTTGTCTAAACTGATGGATTCTATGGACTCCAGTAGCTTTACCTGGAATAAAGAAAGAATCAAAAAATGCAATCATTGGAAAAACTCAAGACAATAACAGGTTTTCATACAGTTTTGGGGTTTCAAGTACATCAATTTCAGAGTATTGATTAAATGTCTTCTTCCTTAAGCAAGGCATTCTTCATAATATTATCTTTAGCATTTGGTTGGTTGCTGCATACATATGCTAAACTTTTTAGACGAGCCTCATATTGTAGAGAAGCTGACAAAGCTTTCAAAACATTTTTGTACACCTTTTTTCTAGTTCCAATGTCTTATAATTTTCTGGTGTTGGCTTTCTTATGCTATCCAACAAAAAGAGTTCCTACCTCTGATGAATCCACACTGATGTAATCCTGTGCCCAGGTGACTTTCTCGCCCACCAACCGCTTCCAGGTGAAAGCAGGTAGGTCCAACACCTGCATGGATGGGATGGATAGTCAGATCAACATTTTCCTCCCTGTCCTCAGTTTTTCTTTTTGTTCTCTTGCTCTATTCTTTTTTCAAATATTCAAGAACCAAGAAAATCAACAGGTGTGGTCTATTGACACTTGATGAGCATGTATTTGAGGAGGATGCAGAACTTCAGGAAGATGAACTTCACTCTGGCTGAATAAGGTTAAACTGTAATTTCCAACCAAAAATTGGACTTACCAAAATTTTTGACTGATTGACTCCAGTCTTTGTCAAGGAATGGGCAATTCCCTGCTTCTGTGACGTCACATTATGTAGATAGCACATGAGCAGTGGAAAATTTTGATTTTTTTTTTGTGTTGGAAATTATTAAACTCAGAATGACTTCCAACATCAAAGATGAAGTTAACTTCGCTCTGTCATGGTCAATGGGTACTTGTAGAGACACCAGTGTTACCTCTCAGAGGATGAACTGCATTCTACATAACACAAGACACAAAAAACCTACCAAGTTCTCCTTGCCCCTGAGACAAGCCCCCATCAGCATGCCGATCCACTCATACTTAGCGAACTCTGTACAGGAGGGGTTGGGCACATACACGTCTCTGTTCACGTTAGAGGTGTCCTCAACCTGGGGGTGGGAACAGCAAGAAAGGGTATGAATAGTCTTACCTTAACAACCATATAATTCTCCTTGTCACATGAATGTTTTGTAGGCTGCATCTCTCTTGACATGTTAGCAGCGTTACTGAATGAAAGTTATGATGTTCAAATTCATGTCAATCTTCTTTCAAGAAACATAGCGGAAGACTATAAAAGTTGTGGTTCTAAATTAGAGTTCATTTTACACAAAATTGGGCAACTAAAACTGCTTTGTGGAGAAAAAGAATTATTCATGACTACAAAACACAGAATACACATAAAATGCACACAAAGTAAAACTCTCTACATGACAAGAGCATTTAGATGTATGTTGCTGATATACACAGTAAAGACTTTTACAAAATGTAGACATTGATTGTCTTTGACAATGCAATGTTGATCCAGTGTATGCACGGAAGGGAGTCAATGAGACAAATGAACCTATCTAGTCATGTTTAAAGGACTCTGTCTACCTGGTTGGGAGACCTGACAAAGAAGGGCAGGGCTACAGGTGCGTCTGCTGAGCATGGACACAGCTCTGCTGCCAGGTCAGACAGACTGTCCCTGAACCCACCTCCTAGCAGGGGTACAACACAATAATGTTATAAAAAGAACAACAATTCTACTATATACTCCAGTACTACACGACGTGTAAAACGTACAAGTACAAAGCTCATTCTAAAAGGCCATCAAAAATCATATCAGTGATAAGTGAGGTGTCCCTCATTCCAGCAAAGTTAGTCAACGTCAAAACAAAGATCATAAAGATATGGTGGTCAATTTGTATAGGAATAAGTTGAAATCATGCTTACCAAAATTAATGCTATTACTTCTATTGTTACTTTCAGTTTTTACTTGGAACTTAATATTAGAAACAAAAAAAAATGTTGCAGTGGAACTTCACTAAAGATGATTGAGGAATGACCCTTACCTTGGTCAATGATGCCTTCTGACAAAAACTTACATTCCCACCACTGGTCATACTTTGACGGCCATCTATGTACAACGACAAAACATAATTACTAACAGCAATCAACCACACCATCAATGATTTATCAACCATCTTAATTTTTATAATGCTAATTAAGTTCATTGTTAATTATTATGATAACACAAAAATTCACCATTGCATATCTTTGATTGTGGTGCATACAAATTTTTTCTCACCTGTAGTTTAACGGCTTCTCATACTTATCCCTTGGCTTTAGACCTTCATAGATCTGAAATAGTAAATGAGATCTTAATAACTTTAGACTTCCAAATCAATTCATCTTCATGTCACACATACATGTCTTTAAAGTACTTTTAAAAAAGCATGACAAGATACCAAATATAACAGCCAAGTTTCCGACAACTCTGACCATAGATACACTTTCCTGATATTTATAGCTTTCTGTTTGACCTGTTCAAGAATAAAATCCATATAGCATCACACAATATTCTGCATTTCGGATGGTGATATAAAGCCATCCTCCTTGTGCATGAGGGAGCTTCAGACATAAGCCTCAAGTCTCAATCAAAGATCTGCACGTGAAAGAGCCCATCACACTTATTGAGAAGAGTGAGGGGGACCTGGTGTGCCTGGCTAAAATACGCCACCCATAGCAAAGCCGCATTGCACTACTACTAGCTAACGAAAAAGCTTCATGCTTAGTCTTCAGTCCGAGATTTGACTGACCTGTGTAAAGATGGCGTGCTTGCACTCGGGGTCCTTGGTGGGGTCCGTCCTGTGTTCCGTGGCGGTGCGCCTGTTGATGTACAGTTTAGGCATGGAGCTGGGCCTGGGGGACTCCGACTCCTTCAGGCACATCTCGATCAGGCCCATCCTCTTCTTGGACAGGGGCAGCAGCTGTTTCACCTCCTAATTCAAGGTCAAAGGTAATCTTGTCCATCAATGTATCTGTATCTATATAGCCAGTAAAACCACCCTTTGGCATGACACACTAGCTTTGCTGGCAAAGGGCACAGCAGCAGCTGGTTCTACTACACTAAACACCTGTCACTGGTAAAATGAACATTTTTTGTGCAGTTTTAACAGACATTCAATCATTGAATAAATGAATGAACACCTTTATGGTACATATGTATCCAGTGGGTTAAGTACAGGTCACAACAAAATAATATTTGACAGATACAATGTCAACCTAAATACAAAAGAAAATTTATGTAAGCCTAGGAGAATTGAAGAATAAATCTCACCTCTAGACAGTTGAGAGATCCCAGAGAAAATTCCCACTTGGGTACCATGTAGTGCATCACACTGTCCAGGAGACTCACGAATCTGACAAGAAAACACACAAAAAAATGAATCAGAAAATGCCATACGGATGTATAAAATACTAAAGAAACAGACTACAAAACTTTTCACGACAATGTTACATAGTACTTTGATTTTGTTTCTGTTTCGTAGGTTATACAGTACATATATATATGTTATGCTACATGTTTTGTCATGTGTCACCACACTTAGCAATGGCTGCCTATGTCTCACGTGTATTGTGTTGTTGCAATCCAAATAATGAAATCAAATCAATGTACTCCTTTCGAATCTAAATAAAAGCTTACAAAATTCCTACTAAAGATACATGATTCCTAATAAAAAAAGCTTATAAAGTTCCTGAAAGTGTACATGTACGTCTGTCTGACCTACAAGTATATAGAGCCAGGGATCTCCTGTAGAGTTTTTCGGGGTCCACCGTCTCCAGTCGGGGGTACCTGACCAGTCTAATAAAGATATACAATTCCTGACAAAGAATCCCGAATTCCTAAAAGTGGATACTAGTACTGTTGCCTGTCTGACCTATATAGAGCCAGGGATCTCCTGTAGAGTTTTTCGGGGTCCACCGTCTCCAGTCGGGGGTACCTGACAAGTTTGTCCGGGGTGAAGAAGTCGCGGTTCAGGCCCAGGTCTCGGTCCTGGCTGGACTTGATCTTCAGCCCGTGTATTCTGGTGTCTATTCCGTCATCTGTGTATTCAGAATCAGAATAAACATGTTTGGTCAAGCCCACTTTGGAAAAGCAAATAAAACAAACTTAGACCTATGTCATTATCATAAAAAACAACTGTGAAAATAAGGAAGTCAAGGAAAGCTTTCCTGATAATACTTTAAGGCCTTGTTTGCAGACTGATATTCAAAAGTTTTCGTTACCTAAAAACACTTCTCTCATTGAAAAACATGATGCTATCAAGCTAATTTGCCTTGTTCCTAAGCAATAAATTTGATATCAATGGTTTGGGAATCAATCATTTTAGTTGTATATTCTTGTTTTTATAAAGAATTTGCATGACAATTACAAAGCAAGTGATAAATTCTGTAACTTTTTAATTGAAGATGCCTAATTTTCAATACAAAATTTCAAACTTTCAGTCAAGAAAAGCATTTCAAAGTGTTCACTGAGTGGTTTGGGCACTTGGTACACAAGACAATGTAAACTTAAATACCTTTGCAATCTTTGATTCTAATTTCAATGTAAGGATAGTGTTGAGTCATATTCTCCAGGACAGTCAGGTCTCCACTAAAACCACTGAAATACACAAGGAAAGTATTTGAAATAAAAGAAGCCTATACAATATATCTCTATATCTTATACTTAAGAATCAATGTGCATGTATGGTACTATTTAGCAAATGAGTCTGACTTTTTCTAGCCTTTAAAATTGCAAGTTAATTACGATAATCATAATGTGTTAACTGCATCTTAAACTTTGTCTGCAAATGGTAGGTTGTAATTCTGAGCAGTAATAGCTAAGAATCAGGCTAACAATTTCAATTTAACAACCAGTACACTGATTCCATACTGTAAGAAATAAGCTACATAACTATTGGTAATTGGTTTTACACACACCAAGGTCCACTCTACAGGAGACGTACGCCTACGTGTGTGAGAAATCAATCAATCGTTATCAGTAAAAGTGCGGTAGGTTCATCAAAATGCTTAAGGCATGACTACATGTTTCTGTCAACCTTGTCTAAATGCCACCATCTTGTTGTCTATCATTAACAGGTCAGAGGTCATCACTTCCATGTGACCTGTTGTGTTCCTGCCCGAAGCAGTGATTTTACTGATCTCAGCACACTCAGTACTTCTATCAAACTATAACTTCATACACTCACTGTTCATTACTAGTGCTATTGCAAGAGAGATGAGAAAAAATCCTACCAAATCTTCAATACACAAGTCTAAATTTTAAAAACTTTCTCGCAATTCTCTACCGTATGGCAAGTAGATACCACAAGGCCTGCATGAGTATGACTCAGAACATGAGTCACGTCTTGTCTGTTGCCTACAGGCATCACATCACACACTAGTTAGGTGGCAGGCTAATCATTATTCATCTTTTTTTCTGCATGAATTAGCATCACTTGGTCTTCAGACGAAAGTGTACACACATTTTCTAAGAGGTAGGTAGCAACATATAGATATATGAACTCATAACCTCTATCTCTGTCTTTATAAACAGTATGACACACAACCACCCTTCAGCAAAACACTCCAACTTTGGCAAAAAAATTCAGAAGTGGCCTCCATAGCTAACTGATGGTGAAGGGGCATCATGTATACTTATCTTTGGTTTCTCTTTCATGAATCTTTGTACATCATTACTACATGTTCAGTCTGATTATGTTATTATTCCTTTGTGTCATATGCTGTTTTGTACAATTATACATATATTATGGACAACCACAGGAAAAATAGCTATTATGTAATGTTAAATTGTAAAGCTAATTGTGAATTGAAGCTAAACTCAAAACAACACAAAGTATTACTTACAAGATAGCATATTAAGTAAAAATAGAGAGAATTCTTACTAGTAACAGAATAATCACTTACTCATTCACACTAATGTCATTGAGTTTGACCATGGAGTCCAGCTCCCCTCCCATCACAACTATACGGTTCGGAGTGTAGTTGTCGTCAGAGGCTTCTACACCAATCATCAACTTTCTACAGAACAAAAGGAGATAAATTTGGTTACTACTTACATAATTCCGCCAAGGTACATAATTCTGCCACCTTGAAAAGATATAGATCTCAACCAACATTCCCGGGAATAATGCACTGTATATTGAAACTGTGCATACCTGGGGTGTGCTGCATGCACTACAGTTCTCTCGAACCCACTGTTTTTCAAAGTGGCGGATTAATGTGAATGGAGGTTCCAGTTGTGAATCATTCTTAAATGACTCTTCAACTTCTTTTGGCTGGGAAACTGCTCAATTACAGATTCTAAATAGGGTTTTCTGGACACAAATTGTCAATGCAACATAAGATCAAACTAGAAAGGCCGACATTTGCTTAAGAGCAAATACAGCATATTTCAGCCATACCCCTTCCCACGCAACATTGGACTGTTCCAAATCACCCCTGCGCAAAAATGGAACATCCTCTTAACAGTACATTATCCCCCAAAGTGGACTGGTATTGTGAATTGATTCCAGGTAAAAACAGAGCTTGCTTCTATTTTTCAGAAAATGACAATAATCACACCTTCCATTCAGAAAATTTTCATCATGACTGAAAATTGTTGAATGACTTCATGTAATGTCATTAACAATTTTCAGTACGATAGATAGGTGTAAGTTTAAAAAAGTATAAGCTCCTTGTGATGTGGGTACATTTATTATTGCAGTGAACTTTTTTTATTCAAGTAGGGCATACGATTTAATAGGTATCAAGCAGGTGCAGGTACTGTAGGAGCGTTTGTTAAAGTTTGTTTTTAGTTGCCTTTGACGGTTTGACCTGAAATAGTGTTACGCTAAACTCCTGAAGAGAAGTTAAGTGACTGCTGCGATTATCATAGATATGCCCCTAAGAACTGATACAATATAAAGCCTTCTGAATAGTCTAAAATGCGAGAGCCTTAGGCGGGCTTCGCTCCCCCTGGCGGGAACACTGCTATATACGGGATCATGAGGCCCACTTATGAATATTAATTAGCCTTTGGCCTCCTCTTCGCTGATTGGCTAGGTCTTTGATTCAATTAACTCTCTGGCTGACGCGCACAGGTGTGGCTCTGTGCGGGGTCACGGAAGGTCAAGTCAGGAGGCCAAAAGAAAACAAATTTCCCCTCAGAAAAGTGCCAAAATTAATCATTTTAAAGTTGTTAATGTCAAAAATTTTACTTGAATCTTGTTACCAAGTATCTAATGCCTATCTATACCAAATTTCAGGTCATTTAATTGTACTACCAGGGTACAGGGGCCAAAAGTGTCCTTTTTTTGGTCAAAAGTTGGCCAAAAATCGCAAAAATAAGCATTTTGTTACACTGTACACCAAAAGTGTTATTGAATTTATATGAGGGCATTATCAAGGCACATCTGTGTCAAATTTCAGCTCATTCGGTTGCAATACCAGGGTACAGGGGCCAAAAGTGTCCTTTTTGGTCAAAAATTGGTAAAAAAATCGCAAAAATAAGCATTTTGTTGTACTGTACACCAAAAGTGTTATCGAATTTATATGGGGGCATTATCAAGGCACATCTCTGTCAAATTTCAGCTCATTTGGTTGTAATACCAGGGTACAGGGGCCAAAATATACAGTTTTGGTCTAAAATTGACCAAAAAATCTCAATAAAATCATTTTAGAGGCAGATATGAAAAAAATGGGAAAAAAGTATCAAGGTATTGGCTCATTCTACCCCTGTGCCGAATTTCAGGTCATTCGGTCCAGGAACGGCGGAGATGAATCACTTTGAAGATTTGACAGGAGAAAGAAAGAAAGAAAGAAAGAAAGAAAGAAACATTACGAATACAATATATTTCACCATACTATGTATGGCTGAAATATAATTATGCCAAGAGGTAAGCATGGGTTTGCTGTGATAATGGGAAAAAAATATTGGGTAACCCTGATTCTAAGAAAGAACATCACACTAATAACATTTAACATAAGGTCAAATCATGCCAAGAGGTACAATGTAAGCAGGACAGGAAGAGGTCTTTGGAAAACCCAAATTCTAAGAAAGAACATCACACTACTGGATGACAAAAACTTGAGTTCCATGACATACTTGACGATGGTGCTCCTCTTCATCTTGAGTCTGATCCAGTGCTGCCCCTGACTGCCATCACTCTCCCAATACGTCTCTGTGTCTCCGTCTGTCAGACAGTCCGAGTTATCCTCATCCTGGACAAGCAAGGGAAGTAAAAGTTCAACAGGTTGTCCTCCAAGCACAATGCTATTTTTGTAGCTGATTGTGTAGTGTAGTCTCCAAGCAGACCCTGCGGTGCCTTAGAGATAGTATCAAAGCTGGCCAAGGAGTATTGCCGGCCAAAAGGAGAAAGCCGGCAATACTCCTTGGCCATCTTTGATACAATCTCTAAGGCACCGTAGGGTCTGCTTGGAGACTAGTGTAGTGCAACCACTCGTGTTTTTTGGCCCAGCACACTGGCTCGCCCCTACTCAAGTGTGTTGGGTTCTTTTACATGCAAGTTTATGTCTGGAGCACAGACCAAAAGGCTTGAGATCCCTTTTGAAGATTTTTTGCTTGTTATGAAAATCTAATGGTCAATTTTTGGAGCATTTTGGGGGGTTCATTTGTGCTCTTGAATTTCTTGTACATATGCATCTATTTCTTCAACCCGTCAAGTGCAGAAGTCTTGTTTTTTTTTCACAAAGCCTTGTGATCGAACATACTAAGAAACTTATGAATGCAGTGAACCGTCCAGGAGTATCAGACATACAAACTCAGCTTGCTACCAGATGTTCACTTGCCGAACCATGTGGGACCGCGTGGCGCAATTGGCAGCACGTTTGACTCAGGTCCAGAAGGTCCTGAGTTCAAACCCCGCCGTGTCACCGATCTTGTGCCCTTGGGAAAGGCACTTTACAAGACTTTCCTATATGGGCTACAAAAGTCTTCAGCAAATTGAAGTTGGTAGCCTCAAAAACGAAATAAAACCAGGTACCGAAAACATTCTCTAACGGCTAAAGAGTGAACAGCCTACCAGCACAAGTAGCTCTCAGTCCCACTCTACATGACAACTTTACATTTACCTTACAAATAGTTTCCTCCCCACACATCCCTCCCTCCCTGTTACAACATTCCATATTTTGTCCACACCCAACCTTGCAATAGACTCTTCCTTTATAGGCAGCATAATTTTCATCATACTGAAGGCGGCTGCCTTAACCAAAAGCAGAATGCACCTAAGTCCTTGTAGTAACCAAAGCTTACTCTGTAAGAGGAAACCTCCAGTGACTCCACATACTGCTTCACACTGCCGAGACTCTCGTTCTCATGGTCCCCGTTCTCAAATAGGAACCGCGAGAGCTCTTCATCGTACTCCAACGTCCAGTTGGTGGGCGGGGACCTGAGGGCGTCTACTGCCTCCTCGTCACATGGCGCCACCTTACTGACCTGACCCAGCTTCAGGGCGTACACCTGCTCGACTACATCCTCCCATCTGAAAATAAAAAGGTAAAGGTAAAGGTAGTCCCATAGCCTTTTTGAGGCTGTAGGTGCAGTGGTTGTTCCCCACCTAAGTCAGGTGAGGGAAGTTGTGTTAATTGCCTTTTCCAATGGTACAAGATTGGTAGCAGGACAAGATTTGAACCCAGGTTCTCTGCATCCTGGGTAAAACATCCTGCAATTATCTCAAATAATCCCATCTGCAAATGCAAGGGAAACAATTTTTTTTTCTATGCTGGTTTTACTTGACAGAATGGAGCTATACAATACTTAAGTAGGCTTTGGTTCTACACTTCAAGTCCTGTCTCTGATTGTCACTAGGTTTCTTGCAAGAAGCAGTTTCATAACTTGACTGTGGCAGGGAGGAAGGGACACTTGTTTGTTATGGCCACAGCTGAAAGATTTCTAAAAAAAACAACTTCTGAAATACTGCAACCTTTACTAGTAACAAGCATGTACTGGGGTTCCGAACTCCGTTAAGTTCTTTGAAATGTTATAAAAAAAAATGAAAACGGTGAAAAAACCTCTTGTCTAGTTTTCTTTCTTTTTTGATTTTGAAATACCCCAAATAAAAAGGGGCTAGGGCTGGGGTTCAAACACCTTTAGAACCTTGTGAATTTGTAGAAGTGAGATGGCTACCTGGACAGAGTAGGAGGGCTGGTTCCAAATAGCTCTTTGTAGGTGCTGCTTTTGCTCTTGTCCTCCTCCTGAGGGATCCGTGTGAGCGTCGGTGTTTCATCTGAACTAGACAGGGCCGGGTGGAGCAGCACCCAGCCTTCTGTCACATTCTTCCCTGGGAAAAACTGCTCCAGGGCAGGCTGAAAAAAGGAGAACCAAAGAAAAAATAACATTTCATGGATAAGAATAAATACCACCAGGCTGCAATAGAAATATCAACAACAAAGTCACATTGCTTGTTAGTAAATCTATTAGTACTTGTATCAGTCTTGTTGCTTGGCTCAATTACCTGTACATTTCTTGATCTAATGACATCAAAAATATATTTACATATGTATTCTTCTATACCATACCATATCTTTAATAAACATGTCATGTACTTTGATTTTGCTGGGATTATGCAAGATAAGAGAACAACAACAAAAGCCAACAGTGATCAAGAACTCAAAAGTGATGTCTTTTACTTTTTACATCACCATTTAATGATGTCGATATGAAAACACGGAGGTTTTATATGGACGTGAGTCACGTGACAATCAAAATCAAAATCATGTTTCTGGAATTTCAGTTTCGCCGATGACGTCATTCTAAACCTCCCTGTTTTCACCAAGTTATGCTATTGCTTTGAGGAGGCAGTGGGCTTGTTCTGCCATGACTGTGACATTGTGCAGGGTCGGCTGGGATTCAATACAATCTAATCGATGAAGATCAACAATACAGGACAAAGTACCTTCAACCACTGCTGTATCCCAAAATAACATAGATCTAGCCTTGGGGTGACGAAACCCGGAAGTTTCACCTACATCATTTTGTAACGCGAAATTTCACACATTCCAGACACCATATGTGTTTGTGAGATAGCGGGGAAGAGTGTTACCTGTCTCAGTTTGATCCACTCCCCATCCCGATTGCTCAGCTCGGCTCCTGACGCTCCAATACGAGTATCATTTCCGCAGGGAATTTCTCCAACTTTTCCGCCCCTCCCCCTCAGCGAGGGCCGGGAGTACACGGTGACTTGCACGGTCCCTGTCTTCCCCTCGCCCGCTTTGCCGTACAATACCTCCTCCGGGACGTAGCACAGGGGTTCTGGGAGAGATAAACCATCCTTAAAGCTGGTAACACAGTCCCGTATACATCTTACCCTGGCTAAACGTCTCCGGCAAGATTCGATGCTCATCTTAGCTCTCAACTCCACAACCTTCATCGCTGGACTGGAGGTACAGCATGGCTCAGCCAATCACAGACGCGCTTACAAACGCGATTGTGTTCGGGTCAATCGACCCGGACAAAAGTGAGCGAGTAATTTGGTAACAGCTGATTCGACATACTTTCTGTACAAGGGTGCTCGAATCTGCTACTAGCTTTACTCTCAAAGCAAATGTAGGGTTTGGCTGGGTGTTTTACGTGTGCTTTTGTGACGTTTTATTCGTCGTTCTGGTAGTTCAAGTCATCAGTTTCTTGCGCATGGCAAGAAATTGGTCACGAAAGAACAGGTAACGTTAACATTTTGACTTTGACTTTATTGACGATGAGACAAATCATTTACATACATGGGTCTGCCAAGTCAGCTTGGGGCTGGTAGCGGCAGACCCTACAAACATACAAATAATTCATCACAAGAAACATTACAATATGATACAGTTTAAAATAATCAATGACTATAAAATTTGTCGTGCATCTACAGATATTGGAGAAATTGATCTATAGCATACTGGGAGTAGGTGGAATTTTTAACCGAACATTTCCTATGTGTTTCCATGGTGATGGTAGTCAGAGTACTTAGTAGTGTATCTTTCGCCCTGAGTTGTTTGAAAACGGACAGAATCCGTGGATCTTTTAGCACATACAGAATTCTGAATCATTCCACAACCTAGGGGGTTGAAACTATTTTAGACATGTAAAGAAAAAACTTCACGTCACGTATGAGAAAGAAGACAAAGCAGTAAACCATTATCTGAAAAGTTTGCTTGGTTGAAATATCGAAAACAACTTGGTGAGCGTATGACAGCGCATTTTTAAGTAACTTTGTCGTTGTTAATGGTTTTTTTTCAAATGTGAAAAAAAGAAGAGAAAAGTACGCTTTGAAATTTTCAAATGTATTCAATGGTGCCTAGATACCACAGAATAATGTTCCATGCAAACTATTTTAATTGCAAAGGACGAATTCGAAGCTGTGTGTTATTCTCAATTTTGTGATTTAGGTGACGTTATACCGGTACAAAGTGAAGAGTAGTATAGTTAAATACTGACGCACTGTTGTGAACCCCCTCTTGGGATCAGTGTCAATACGCTTTTCAGGAACTTAGACCGACAAGAATCGTGGAGACAAAATCTTTATTCTCCTAGCTGCCTGTTGACACCTAGTCCCCTACCCGGGTTCTACAACTTCCTAGTTGTCTGCAGCGTCGAACTGAGGACCACAATGGCTGACGAAAGCTGGGAAGAATCCCAGAGTTCCCCAAGACTGCACAAGACACGGAAATGCCCTGTGCACGCCCAGAGAAGACGACTTGGGGATCAGATTATAGAAAACCTTGTTGGTTTTAAACTTCTCTGTTCAATTTTTGAATTCGTATTTGACATGTTTGATGCGTTATATATCCTGGACAGACTTGAGATTTCTTAATTATAAGGTAATCAGAGGTAGTACGTATTCAGATTGAAGTATGTCATAACCAACTCTCATACTTACTGAGTATGATGAACATGGAAAAGAAATAGGCTCAATTCCAGAAAGAACAAAGCAGGCTAAAACTTTCCGCTACCCAACAAAAATGACCTCTAAAACTAGAGATTGTTGGAATTGACTTTAATGATCACGTCACATAGGACATGGAACTGTTAGTCAGTCCTTTTACTATTTTTCATCCTTATCATTTTAAAAAAGACACAATCAACATGTCATGTTCACAAGAAACTTGACAAATATGTATGCAAGAATTCCGTGTCTTGTTGAGTGTATAGTTCTGTGTTACTAGTGGTACTGGCAAGATCTTGAACCTACGTCGGGTGTGACGTAACGGATACCATGGCAACGGCACTGGAGGCTTGGCGTATGTCCACTAAATGCTTGTTGTCTTTTTTAATTGAAACAGCGGCAAATACTAGAGCTTAAACACTAGTATAGTTACAGTGCATAACGTAGGCGTAGACTCTTTTGTGACCATAATACCATATTGTACATCTTAAACAATACAAAAAGCAACTTTGTTGTCTCGCCGATATATAAAACATGACGATCAGTTGTGCATAGTGCTATATACAGTGGTATACAGCTGAAACTCTTTCCGTGGTCAATATACGACAATCAGGTAGAGAAGTTACGTGTCCGTGTCCATCGCGTTTCTCACCATTTTCCTTATTACCATTACCTTCAACTGTGGCACATTTTGTATTAACCAATAAACGTACAGATAGAATCTGGCAGACGTTTACGTGCAATACGAAGGTACTAAATAGACTTCCCATTCTACACCATGTCTATTTTCTCTCTATTTTCCTAATTGCGTGCTCAGAGATTCTCAGATGAAGCCGTATGTAATATATATATATATATATGTATATATATATATATATATATATATATATATATATATACAGAATATCCTGGCAGCTTTCAGTTTATTGAGGCGTTTGCAAGTATTAAGTGACGTCACAATTGATAATCAGCCACCGCCATGTTGGTGGTTTGGATAGATCCAAGATGGGGATCGATCATTAATATTTGGAACGCACGACAAAGAAAGAAATTCAATGGTTCGTAATCTGGTCATGGTGTTGAGTGCTCTCTAGTTTCTAATCAGAAGTAGCAATCAGGCATGTCGAGGTGGAGGTAGATCAGCTGTTAAGAACACATCTCGAGGATGACTACCCACAAATTTTAACCAACCAACATGGTGGCCGCTATTGACGTCAGAATCACGTGACTGAGAACATCCGGGTACCCTATATTTCTACTTGTCGAAAGAATGTTGACATTGGGAATGTAGACTGGTATGTTTTTCTCCAGAATCAGTTTTTATGCTCTCTTCATGGTTATTACACTGAGAGCGTCTGTATCATTCTCCCAGCAGAGGTTTCCGTCGGGCGGCTAGTAGTGGTCGCGCTTTTTAACGCTGCCTCGCTGCCTCGCTCCCTCCAGACGAAACCTCTGCTTGGAGAATACGCCTGTATACCCGTGGACTATGTAGAATAGAAGCTACAAGTTTCTAAAGGTCAAAACTATCAAGAGGATCAGAAAATTACGGAATATAAAACACTTGTATGAATTCATGTAAGGGCTTCTTCAAAGATATTGAGTTTTTTTTCAATTAAGGCTCAGTCCCTCTGTTGCTCGCTCAATGTAGAATGGTATCATTTGATCCACTGTTTTTTATGTTGCTCCTTGCCGAAGCCCTCGTCGTAGTTGCCTTTGGTCATGAAGAGTTGTTTGAAGTGCGGCTTGCAGAACAGGCGCCGCTCCTGGCTGGCGTAGCTCCCCAAACTAGCAACAACAAAATGGAAAAGATTAAGTCTTGTTGTATGGATGGAATGGTAATTCTAACATGCGGACACACTACTACCGTGGAGATAGAATATTCACCAAGCAAAAGATAAACGACCAAAGTCCAACAGAAAAATGAAATATTAGTTTTCTTTCAGCCATTGGTGGCGTTGACATGGCTTGCTTGATAAGAAAGCTCAAAACCTTTGCCAGTATTAGTTAAAAAGACACTTTATTTTGCGGTCTTGGCCCAAGGACTATATCCCAACAATGAAAAATGTACTTCATGCAGTGCATCCATCCCGACAAATATTTATACAGCAATGCTAACAAAACAGCATTTGATTGTATATATCAAAGGCTAGATTGATATCATGTTGGCCTGGTTATGTCATATCATTGGATATACAATAGATTAACTATTGCCGCTTGGGAAATGTCAATACTAAAGGTACATATAGGGACTCCCCATGTATGTTACAGAAACCGGTACGGTACTAGTAATAAGTCTCCGGAAAAACTAGATATTATCTACACAAGCACACATATCCTCTCTACCGGTCGATGTGCACTTCTGGGCCCGCTGCCAGCACACAAGGCAACTTCCTAGCCTCAATAGCAGGCTCTCTGGGGCCTTTTCCCGTCTTTTCTTGGCTCATAACACAATTTTGCTGACCATTTCCTTTTGTACTGGGTTGCTTGACTGCCCAGTACAAAAAGAAATGACCAGCAAAAGTGTACTATGAGCCAAGAAAAGGCAAAAGAAAAAAGACCCCAGAGGATCTGCTATGGAGGCTAGCAACTTCCGATTACAGTATTACATTTTCTGAGCCCTGGAGCAAAATAAAATCTAGACCTTCCGTAATTCAACGTAAAGACAAAAATGTCATTCCAGTTAAAGGATCTTCAACCCCAAATTGTATTTACAATAGATTTATTGTTAAAATTTATTATATTCTCCCGGTCCCCCCACAATGATTGGATTGATTTTTGACCCAAAATCGATCGCTACGGAGAAAGCTATACCAAAGTGATGTCTCAAGCAGATGGGGTGAGGGTGATTTTTCCGTCGGATCTGTCCTTACCTGAGCACCTTCTTACAATGGGAACACTTGAAGCAGGATTTGTGGTAGATGAGTCCGTCCGCCGTCAGTTTCTCCATCTCGTACACGGACTTCTCGCACACAGAGCACGGGCTCGGCGGCGCTGGCGCTTTCCACGGCTACAGGGCACACAGGAGGACATACAAAACTATCAATATTGTTGATTGTATGTTTGTATTGTTGATTGTACTATGTATGTTAATGATAGCCTGGGTACCATCCGAAAAGTAGTTCGCTCCGGCGTTAATTATACACTATATACAGTCGCTTCTCTGATGGGTAGCAGAAGCGAACATATATATGAGCGAATTACTACCCGGATGGTACCCAGGTCATCTTAATGATAGAAATACTCTATTTACAAATTAAACACAGAGAAGCGACTGTATATAGTGTATAATAAATGTCAGAGTTAGAGGCGACTGTATATAGTATATAATGAACGCCGGAGCGAACTACTTTCCGGATGGTACCCAGGCTAAGTTCAGCTAGTGTCTAGTGTGATTTCTACTCCGTAGGCAGTAGAATACGATTTTGCCTTTTTGAAAGATAAAGGGAGTGAATTATTGTAGCAGAAAGATATACAGTTTATGGACAAAAATAACCCTTTTGAACATGCGTTGGGTCAAAATGCCAGCAAAAGATGAATGAGAACAAGAAGCATTAGACAAAATATTCTCTTTTCCCGCTTTAGGGCGGCTTGCAGGATGTTCGGATGAATTCATCTGGATAGTGATGGCATTGATCAACGCACCGCCATAACGCCGTGGGCACAGATATATTTTATTCATCTGATTAACGCCCGGATGGGGAGGGGTTGGATTTTTACTGGGAACGGCGCAGAGCTTGCATTAGTATTACCGTCATGTCATAAACCAGTAAGCTAAGGGATGAGTTATATGGTCTCTTTACGCAGACGCAATGTGAACTTCTTGCTACTCGTCGGTTTTCAAGGACACTCTATGTTCCATTTCACTAGCCGTAGGGTACATGAATCTTCCTGAATTGTTTTCGTAGTCAACAGTGTATTGCTCTTTTATTATTCGTCCGATTTTACCTCAGTGTTGCTAGTGGAATCTTCCAATATAGCAAATTGGATTGACAACCCTTAAACACGTTTCGCCTTTTGTGCACAGTCAGGCCGTCTCGGGCCAGCTAACATGGGGATCCCCTGGGCAATACAACGGTTATTGGATATATAGGGCAACCTGTCTAATTTATGTGTCAAATGGTACATTCCAGTATTGTAGTCTGTTAGGACCGACCGTGATTGACATGTTTAAATGTGTTGACGTAGAAGGGAGGGAGAATGTCATCGTATGTTCTTACTGTCTTGTAACGTTGTTTGTTTATATATTTATTCATTTATTTGTTTCTCTTTCACTCCAGATTAGCAAAGATCATGAAGGAGATGAAAAAGATTAAGACTAAATGGGCAATTTCTAACAGTAATAATTCTGCAGTAACCATTGACTGATAATTGAGTCTGATAGAGACTACAACTGTCTTCCTATCTGTTTGTTTTGTTTCTCCTCCCCGCCCCCACCAACACTGAATCCCCCCTTACACCTTGCTACATCGTCACGGCTGTTATTGATTTTCTCCCCTCCAACAATGGGCGTCACAATACAGGAGGTTGTCCGGAAGCTAAATGTGCCCGTCTTCAACATTTCTTCATTTACGTAAGGAGACCCCGTGAAAATAAACTTACACTCAGCACTAACAAATTACGCCCTACCGTATAAGGCGCGGCAGGAAATCCCTTAAGAAACCTTAAGGGGTTTGTTATACCAGTATAGTCAAGGCGAAACGCCGGCGGCATAATAGGCGCGGGGGAGGGTTGGGAGGTCACCATCCCTGCAGCTCACGGGACATAAATTTTGGTGAATTTCAAAAATTCGAAACGCAAGCGGTAGAATTCTAAATTCCATTTATACCCGAAACACCCTGCAGGTAAATCCTCTCGGGAATGTAAGGTTATACTGAAGTGTCAATATTTCACAGGAAAGCTTTCGGGATAGAAATAAAGCATGTAAGACATGTCGACCATTTGAAGCCTTATCTAAAAAGGCAGGCATAACACTCCACTTGTTAGGAATGGGTCTGGGGACTCGTGGAATGTATAGACTGTTGAAATATGGTCGTCAGTCTTTTGGGATAAAAACCGTTCCGTATTTAGTTCACCGTGCGGGTATGGGAAAACTACTTTAAGGTCAGCGCATATGGGCCTTTGAAGAAAGACATCCTGTGCTATATCTACACTCTTTATGTCCGATTTTTGTCTTGCAGAAGAGAAATGTATGATTGACCACGGCGGTATGATTTATAAGTATGAAGACACAAACACTCTCGGCTTCGACTGATGCAAATTGAATTCAGATTCAAGTCATACCAAATGTCCACACCCCGCCCAGAAGGCTGAGCTAAATCATAGCTAGGATTTTTGCTGTGTGTACGTCTATTATTACACTGATTGGTCTTCTCATTATTAGGATCATAACCGACAACCTTTAATTGAAATGTTTTATTTATTTATTTATCATTAAATCGTATCTACCATCTGTCACGATCATCACAAGGCTTTGTTTACATTCAACAAATGTTATTCTATGCGTTTATCTGTTTGTACACTGATTACCCTAGGACAAATATATACAATCAATCATTTATGGGATTAATGAATTGTGCCATAATTTGTCTCTAAGGTTCTCCTGTGTTGAGGGTCAGGGCCGTCTAATACTGCAGTTTTGTCAGGGAAAATAGGTCGGGTCATCACGACTACCTTTTATGTACAATACACGTATGCACTTCTATCACATGATGTGGTATTAGTCTAGCACCGGTGGAGCAAACACACCAAGCACTGTTAGCGTTACAGACAGATTTGGTTAGCCACAAAATCTATCTTGTCTCAATCTACCATGTAAATGCACACTGATGTAAATTAGACACAGTGCCTCTGGCTCAGCGGGAAAGGTGTTAAGAACATGTACACAAAGATACAAATACAGTTCTTCATTGTGAAGACTGAATGTCCTGCTTACCATGTTTCTCTGAGGCACAGGTTTCTTCCTAGCTGGTAGGGGTGGATACAGCGAGCACTATCGCTGACCGCAGCAACTGTTGTGTGTTGGGAGCCTGTCCAGGGATAGCCGACCGTCCGCACCGGTGTTCCGGCTGTGTATGTACAGTGAGTGTGTGAGATGGCTACCGGAGGTGTTCCACTGTTCCGTCCGCACACTAGGGCTCGATTCCAATCGATATGTCTCACGTGATGCGCGATGAAATATGGGACTTCGATCCACTCGCACACGAGCCGTCCCCCCTCTCTCTCTGTTCTGACCGGTTTTATCAGCACGCCTGCCTTCTGGGACCCACACATGTATACTTTCACGCTACATTTGGGGACCAACCGTTGTATGACCCCACTGACTAATCGGTCTGAGTTGCACCCAAAGTCCGCAAATCCGGAAACCCGCTGATATTTGCACTTGGCAAGACGTTCTTCCTTCCGGCGACAATGTCAACGGCCGGCGTACGGAGACCGGATATGGAACCGACGGTGCTATATATTATAACAAAGAAAATGTCAGGGATCGTCCTTAAGAGCCGATGACGCACTTCCGGTGGCACGTGGTAATGGTGATAATGCCGACATCTGTACTAGTATCTCTATCTGAACTGGTCAGACGGTAAAACCGCACTCCGCGTAACAATTATCTACGAGCAGATGTTGGGGTAGAAGATTTCGATGTTTTCGGACTGACCGAGCTTCTCCGACAGTTAGGGTCTTAGCTTAGTTAACAAGCAAAATTTGCCCCTTAAATGCAGGAAATGGCATTTCAGAGGGTCGAGATTTAAATTTTTCTCCGGGCGCCGGGCGGCCCTTGCCAAGGCTTGCGACGGCTTGGGCCTCCGGCGCTCACGACTCTCCGGCGCTCGTCGCCCTCAAAGACGTTTCTCTGACAGAAATGTCATTGCATTGAGCATATGCCTGCCAGCAAAATTTGCCCCTCAAAATGCAGGAAATGGTGTTTCAGAGGGTAAAAATTTCCAAATTTTCCCGTACCTACCTTGCGACAGTTCGACTGTTCGTGCTTTCGGCACTCGAAATCAGAAAATGATGTTTGGGGGCGTTGCCCAGCTTAAAGGGGCATTCCACTCCACACGGGAGTGTTATTTTCCGATAGATATTAATTTTAGGAAGTGATAACTGCATACTACTTCACATTATACGATAGTGATACCCAGTTGCTCCACATACCTCAAAAGCATTCAGTATTCTACTAAACTCCCCAAGCACCCTCTAATTGAATTAATCCTATGGCTGAATACAATGCAAAACTTTTAGGTAAGGTTACAAAACTAATTTCAGGTTCGCTAAGAAATCTCGTCTTGTTCTTGTATTCTTTGCTATCTTATGAGCAATTTGCCTTCTCGGTGTGCTCAGCGTACCTCATTTATTCCGAAAATATGTACGATAAACACCGTGTCTATGCGTATAGGGAATGCATGGGTAGGGTCTGCATGGGTTTAGTGAGTGTCATTATTGTACACATCACGTAATTCATCCCAAGGTGAATTCCACAAAATTAGGCTGATTATGTATTCATTGACACATTATCTATTGGAAAACAAGACTCCCTTCTGGAGTGGAATGCCCCTTTAAAGCTAAAACCATGTGAATTTCTAATTGGATGCTATTTAACTTAGCTTAGTCTGTGAGCAAAATTTGCCCTTCAAAATGCATAAAATGGCGTTTCAGAGGGTCAGGATTTCACAATATTCCCGGGGGAGCATGCCCCCGGACGGCCTAGGATTGTCGCGCCTCCGCTTTCGGTGCTACAAGTGCTGAAAATTACGTCACATTATAAATTTGCTGTCGCCGCCTTTGGCCAGCAAGACGTCTTTAGAAGTTAAGTTTTAATCTTATTGATGGAATTATCAGTTTTGTTTAGATCTCATCTTCACATGTTCTGCCGTCGGCGGAGTTCAGCCAAAAGACAATAAAAATTTGCATAATGCATTATGAAATTTCGTGATTTAGCGTAGAGCGTAATAAAGTGTCCATAATTTAGCGTATTACGTAGCCGGCCCTCCCGAATTTAGCGTAGAGCGTTGTCGGTACCCCCCCTTGGGGGCCCTCAGTTAGGGTAGTTGCTGCCAGAGAAGCTCGTGCAGTTAAGTAAATTACGAGTTTTCAACCCATATCTGCTTGGAGATTAACGTAATGCGTTTGAGTAGTAATGCACTGCTGGTTTGCCTCCTTCGCAGACTTTGGGAGTGGTGGCGTTAATTTTGGGGGAGCACCGATTCGCCATTTTCAACACCTGCCAAAGTTCCCTAAGCCAGGAAAGGCAGATGAAAATCGCGAATCAGGGCTCCCCAAAAAATACTTGATCATACCTGACACCGGTCAGCGAAGGAGTCTAGCTGGTTTCACACGACCGCAAGTTAATGGTGTCTCTTAAGGTTTTAAAAGTGCCTTTTTTTCAAGTGGTAAGGTAGTGGTAGTGGTACGTTCCAGTAGCCTATACACCAGACGTATCGCTGGAAACGGAAGGCTTGTACGTGTCTCGGTAAAGTAAACTTTTACATCCTTAAAAAGATTTTGGGTATGTCGCTACCTGACATGAAAAAAAGTAGCATGTTGTCACCTCTATTAAACGACAGACGTAAGACGATACTAGCTACTATACGCATGCATTTGCATCAAATTTGTATTAAAAACAATTTTCATCTATAGCGTATGGCTGTAAAGCAAACTTCGGTCAAGGCTGGTAGTAATATCAGCTCAACTACTCTGAGATGATTGCCAGCCACTTTTCGAGACAGAGTGGAACTTGTCATCAAATGCGGAATGCACTCTTTCATCGGTTCAGTTCTAAACAAATCTTCAAGCTAAATATGCGGGCTTTCGTGTAACGTCCAGTCATGAAGTATCATATAACCGGCTGGGGCACGAATTGTGAAGCTTTTAAGTGAGGATGATATATTTCGTATGGAGCCAAAGTTAACGGCATTTCTATTTGACACTATATTGTTATCTGCAAACGGTGAAGCCTACTACTAAATGTGTGACTGGGATTTTTCTACTGACCCAGGTGAGCTCGAGCATTTAGGTTACGAAGATACAGTCATACTTGTGAATGTGATGCTACTGTTACGGTTGTGACATTGATGTTATATTTATAACCCTGATCGATCATGTATGAAGGGTATTGCGTGTGACGTAGGGGACCAGACACTCAATTAGGGATGGTTCATGGTATATCACGGGGGATGGGATCGAAATTCACACAGATGAAAAAATTCAGAAATCACATGTACAATATTCGCAAGTTTGGACAATGAAAAAAGTAAGAAATGACAAAAATATTTTCCCCACCCAACAGAGAATCGTACAAAGAAATTAAAACACGAATACATTTAAGAAGTTGAGCTTTTACACACATTGCGCCTTTGCTTATCGATATGGTTTACCACGGTCAATTCCCATTGCCGTGTGTAATTCAATAGTCTAGTTGGGGTTCAATCAAAACCATTGTTCAACCATACTGTTGACGGTGTCACATTTTCTATCAGTACTCCGTCACTGTCAAAGTAAAATGAGTGCATGCACTGTACACGTGACCTCCCGATAAATCAATGCTTGGCTTGAATGAATGTCCTTGCTTTCTGTTTGCCTCCGTGTCAGCTGCAGGTCCGTAAATGTAGGTGAGTTTGGGGACAACACGGGAAATATTATGAGAGAAGGTGTGGGTCAGGGTGGGGTTTCAGGATTCAAAAAAATAAAGCATGCGCAACTTACTAGTAATATACTTGTACCCGTATGTAAATCCTTTTTTCTATAGGTGTGAGTAAATAATCTCCTTGCATAGGTCGATGGGGGAAAATCGTGACCTTTTCTTATGTGCCGTCTTTTTCTGTCAGCTAAAATATTACACCCCACCAGTATGTCTAAGTTAAGTATGTGTACAGACCTTTTTCTTTCGAGAAGAGTACTTAGTGGTGCAAAGACCGAAACCGTATTACGGGATCATGAGATACGTATCAAGCTTTAATACGCTGCTAGAAAAAGAGAATAAGAAGAAAGGGCAAGTCTAAGAGCAGCTTCAATGATTTCTTCCAGGCGCTAATGGCAAGACCTCGGAAAGTACACAACAGTTGTGTAACAACGTCCACAGAACCTGACACACGTGTAACATGACAGAAAACAAACAAAACGTAACGGTCACTGCGGCGGACGTACGCACCTTTCTCCGTTGTCAACTTTGATATCACTATACACTTTCTTTCTAAAATGCGAATCTTATTCCTTTCTTCTTTTCTTTCCATTCCAACAATTAGAAGTAGAGATATTACATCATAGTAAAAGCCACACACATAACACAGTGCGTGTGTGTACTATCAATGCTATGGGAATGGAGCGTCACTCAGGTGAGATAATTTATGCAAGGTCAGAGGTCAGCCGGAACAAAACGATCAGTTGTTAGTTGTGCTCAGGGGACGCGGTCGGACGCCAAGCGTTGTCTGGAACCCCCTACAACTTTCTCAAGTGTGCATCTTAACCAAGAGGGCGTGAGAGTCAAATCTTAAGAAAACTGCATACAACAGTAGCAGTATTTGTTCCAGCTGGGAATAGAAACGACGTTTTGTTCTGGAACGCTGAGATCGCCGGGGCGAGCGGACATAGCCAGGCGGTGTTGTCAGGAGCAACATGCCGCGCAAGGCGCTGAAATGTGTGGTGGATCTGAGCGTACACGCCGTGAGTCTTTCCGCCTTCTTCTAGATGATATTTTGTTCTCTGGTCTGGTAGGAGCAAGCCAGGCATGTCTGATCGGTGTATGCTTTGATAGGAAGCCGTACGATAGGGGGAAAGGGGCGTGATCGCGAGGGTAGGATTGATTGTTGAGGGGTGTGTAGCGCGGGGGGAGGGGGTTTGGGGAGGACTGGGTCATCACAGTGGGGGCGAGGGGTAAGACACATCTGTATAGTGTATGGGGTGCATGAGGTTTTGATTTTTCAGAAATTATGAAGATAAAACCAAAAGAATTGTCAGAGGTGTAGAAGGGGCGTGAGGCCTCTGAGTTTGCTTTGTTGTTGTTTTTTATGGGGGGAGGGGTCACACCTGTATGTAAACTCGGTAACAATTGTTAAAAATCACAGGTGAAGCCTCAGTCCAAGTGTGCTTTCCATTACATCTGCATCTGCATAGGATACCCCCAAATGACCCCGCGAGGGGCAAAAGTAGGGGGGGGAGCTGAGGCTCCCGGGTTAGGGCGGGCAGGCCGCCTGCCTGGCACGGAAGTGCTCAACGTTGGGAGCGCTTACAACCGTGCCAGGCAGGGCATTCCACTCGGGAATTGTGCGTGGGAAAAAAGAATGTTTGTAGATATCGGTGCGTGCAAATATGTGTTGATATTTGAAGTCGTGACTACCCCGGGTACGCCCTTGGGCAGGCTTCAGAATATTGCTGGCGTCTATGTTAATATTATTGTTGACTACTTTATAGAAAAAGGTGAGGCGGGCGTTCCTCCTCCTTTCGGAGAGAGGGCGCCACTGCAGGTCTGAAAGCATTTGTGTCACGCTGCTAGTCTGCCGGTAGTCATTTAGGGTCACTCGGGCTGCCCTGCGCTGGACGGCCTCCACCGCCTGTATCCCTTTGTTGGTGTACGGGTCCCAGACGATGGCACTATATTCCAAGTGAGGCCGTACCAGCGCTTTGTAACAAGTGGCCTTGACCCTAGATGGACAATGGGTCAAGTTGCGCCGAATGACTCCTAGGACCTTACCAGCTTTGCTAGTGGCGTGGTTGATATGGGTGTCCCACCGCAAATCGTCGGACAGTGGGGTGACAATGTACAGGTGTATTTCTATTTGCCAATTACATGTGACATGAACAGGTGTATCTTCTATTACAGGTGGCATGTCCAGGTGTATTTGCCACTACAGGTGACTGCCGTACATGTCCAGGTGTATTTGCCATAAATTATATGTCACATGAACAGGTGTGTTTCCTATGACAGCTGACATGTACAGGTATGTTTCCCTTACAGGTGACGTGTCCAGGTGTGTTCCTGAGAGAGCGAGATGACGTTTACCTCAGCACCTGTATCCTGGGCCGCTACAAGAGAACAAAACTCCTGCCTCCAGTCTTCCCTCTGCTGTATCATGAAAAGTTCAAATTTGAAAGGGTATGTTGATAAACTATACTTTGATTTTGTGATATAAGTTATATAGCTGTCCATGATTCCAGTACATTCATTCAGTTGCAGGTATTCATAACTGTTGATATTTCTCTTACAAGGTTGCGTAGCAAGATCAGGAAAACAATGGACATGTTTGTTAACTTTCAAATTAGATTTTAGCAGATATCAAACAGTATTTTGTATTCCCACAAAATGAGGTCACAATGGGAGGAATTTTAAATGAACACCCAATTTTTGTATTCTCATATTTCATTCTGGAACAAATATGATTTTTTGACAAGCCCTTTAAATTTCACACAAGAGCTAGTATATTGTAATGTTACTGTAACAGCTGTTGAAATTCTAGAACTTCAGTCTGATTGTATGGTACATGGCAAACTAAGTCTTGCATGCAGAAAGCCTTTCTTACATCTGGCATCTTATGGTTCCAGACATTCTTGAATGTAGTGGACCCTGCACAAGTTGCAGACATCCTAGAAGGTGAGCCCTTAAGACTGATTGACTTCATTACAATAAAGTGTCAGTTGAATTATGTTCTTGCTATAAAAGCGAGGAATATTGACAGTGTCCAAATGAGTCTTGAATCATGACCCCTTTTAAGAGGTTACAATTTAGTCCAACACCAGTGTCTCACTATTTGTTTTGCAGATGACCATGTGCTTTTTGAGCTGATCCAACTCAACTACTCAGGTACCATTATACTACTTAATAATGATAATAAAAAAGCTCAACTTGGCAAGAGCTTTACATGATATACTGAAGTGTTAGGAGGACCCATTACAGAGAACATTGTTTTGAATGTATAAAATATCTTTTTTGATAGATGGTCATAAAAGCTCAGCCCGTACAATATTCTTACTGTAATTTGCATCTTGTTTGATATCTTGTTAATGTAGTTTGGTAGCAGACTAGAGATGTATGCTGTAGTGTTTGATACTTAAGTCTTTCACCCTGTGTCAGTCTTGATATTGGAACTTCGTTTTGATTTCATTCCTGTCCTCAGGTGGAAAAGTCCTCGCCCGGTTCCAGGCCCCAGCTAGGGACTTCCTGTACCCCTACCCCACCCTGACACCAGCCTACCCTGGTGCAGACAGGGAGGTCCTCATGGACAGGGCCTGGGACTTTCCTGTAAGTACAGGCTATAAAACAAAATCTTTTTCTTGCACAGTTGAACAGTAGAGTCATATTCACTAGATAGTAATAAAATGCTTTAAACAATCTTTGAGGTATAAAAGTTAAGCGTAACATGCCGTTCATTATAACATTACCAGCTGCTGCCGGACCACATACTTGTGATATGACAAAGGGTGGTTAAACAGACTTTTCAGATACAGATACAGAACTTGTCTGGAGTGGCTCTGCATCAGTCAGTTGTTTGTAGATTCCCCCAGTAAAATAACAGTCCAACTGAGATAAACAATCTATTATATAATGATGAATTGCAGATTGAGCATTGGTGCCCAAAAGCCATAAAGCATAATTTTACATGCTATGAACAAAGGCATTTTGTCAAATTCACTGAAACAAGTTTGAGGTGAGAGAAAGTGAACAAGTTTTGGTTGATTGAAATCTGTTACTACAATACGTCACATCTGTATGTGACCGTTAGAATGTAACAAAAGGCTCCAAGAACTCTGTGTTGACATGTAAATAAGGGAGTAAGCTGTCAATAAACAAAGAGTAATTCTAGCCAAGTAACTGAACTAGATACACATCATTTCAGACTACTATGCATGGGATTTTAAAAACACGACATTCCTAGGAATTAGCAAAGACATTAATCAGCACTATTGATAAAAATTGTATTGCCTAAAGTTAGCTGTTACCGCATTGTCCATTCTGTCTTGAAATGGGAGCATGACAAAAACACCAACTACTGGTAGATGTTTCATAACTTACATTGCACAGTTCTATGGTTGTAATTTCCTTTCCAAAACATGCAAAACAAACATCTTAAAACGATCAAACAGCTGAGAGCAGAGATCCTTAAGAAGTTCACTCATCTGTATCTTGTGAATACACAAATGGTAACCCTACCTGGGTTTTCTCTCAAAGCAGCTACTTACATTGTACATTTTTGATCATGATGTATGTGTTTTGCTAAACTAAAGGAATAATGCTGTAGCTGTGTTCGATTTTTTGGCATGTTCAAAAAGTTGAGCAGTGCAAAATAAGAAGTAAAACTTACCAGGGAATTAATGGACTGTATAATTATGTACGAGGGCCACTCATCCATGTCTGTATAAACAAAACAGTTGACCACAAGCAGATCAGTGATAACATCTAACTCTAAGGAAACTGATGAGAACAATTTCCTTATCAGTATACTAGTAGCATAATTATTATCAACAGACTTTAAAAAGTGCCAAACAACAGCATGTTTTGTCCTTTAGGCCACACCAATTTAATTTCTTGGTTCACAGATTTTTTCATAAAAAATATGGAGCGAGAGGGCAAAATAAAAATAAAAATTGTAAAATGGTTGGGGTAAAGGTAAGGTCCAATCCAAAACATATAGGATAAAAAGTTTTCAGCTTGAAAAAGTACAAAAACACTATTACTGTACAGTAACAGCACCTGTACCCACACTTTAAGGAGCTTATAATATAAAGGCCAATTTGCTACACCAGAAAGTTGGTGAATTGTTTCATTAATGGTGAAAATTTGCTGAGTGATAATTTCTATTTTCATTTTTTTTTTCCAAAAAAATAGGAGCGAGCGAATCCGTGAACCAAGAAATTAAATTGGTGTGGCCTTAGTGGACGTAGAACATTAGGGCTTACTGGTAATGCGCACAGTCTTTGAAAACTTCATCTGATTAGAATAATTGTATTACCTACAATGACTAAGCAGTGCCCTGCTTTTTATGTGTACAGTAAATGCCATACTGTGTATTGTTAATTGCTGCATGGCAAACATATTCTCTCTTTTCTACAGGGAATTTCACCCAAACTGGAGTTTTCTACAAAGACAACAATTAAGGAATGGAGTGTTCGTACATCTGGGGTTATCAGGGAGCTGTCTACAAGTGCTTCTGAGGTAAAGGTAGTACATGTAATGACATGACTTAACATTTGTTTTCAGCAAAAGCTAAAGACTGGGCAACAGAGGTACTGTTAATCTTTCTTTTGGCAACTAGCTGCCTCGTTAGATCTTTGAGACATTCTGAAAATGTTGCAAAACAGTACAACAGGTGTCAGAAGTGTCTGTTTACCATGTTTTAATTTTACGTTGATCTCAAGAGGTTCGTTTTCAGTAACAGTCATTTCTGTGCTTGCTGTGTTCACAACAGGATGACCTCGCTGGATCAAAGTCTTCACGTAGGAGAAAGAAGAAGAAACCAAAGGGATACGAGGAACCCACCATTTCTTCCCGCGCCCGCTCGCCCTCTCCATACACCAAGAGGAGAACATCCGGCCCGAACAACAGCAAAATCGTAGAACCCAGACCGCCGTTTGTAGTGAGAAATGTAAGACATCACAGACATGTCAAATGTAGGCATTGTTATATGCCTCTCTCAGTAAAACATGCTGTTTTATTTTCTATCCAAGCAGAGGTTGATGGGGAAAATCATGGCCTTTTATCTGTCAGCAAACCCCACCAAGCTCTGCTCCTGGTTGTAACCTTAAAGGCTTGTAACAGTTGGTTGATTGGAGAGTGAGAAATAGAATCATGATCACTGTCACTGACGAAAAATAGTGGATACTATCTGAAACGTCTGACCGTTTCCAAAATCGTCATGTCCAGATGCTTGAGTGACTGCTATTTGGTGAATCTTATTACCTGAATGTCTAACCGTCATGGACGCATGCTGTATATGATGACTGATTTGATGTTGCTGTTGTTCCAGGTAGAGGACAAAATCCTGGAGGGTGTGCCTGCGTCACCTCCACGAAGCCCCTCTCCTGGCAGGAGGCCTTCCTCAGGTGAGGACCTTAGGGATGCTTCATTTGACAATTAGGGGAGGGGCAGGAACAGTAGTGTGTGTGGTAAAATGTAGACACAAGAAATGTTGCGATACAGAAAATTGAATGAAAAAAAATGAACAGAGGAAATGTTGACAAGCCCTATCATTTTTTCTTCACTACTTGTTGTTTGTCAAGGTTGTCAATACCTGGTAGCTTATCAGATATGTCTAAATGGGAGCCACATTTCTGTTTTGTTGTTTCATTTCTTAAGAATAGTGCCTGATATGTGGATGGAAGTCTAACATTTTGTTGTCTTTTTGTTTTGTTTGTCAGCCCCTATAAATAGCTCCAGAAGAAGAAGTTCCCGGAGCCTGAGAAAGGTAAAAACTGTTACTCAGTTTGACAGACTTTCATTTACTGAACTAATGAGAAAAGAACATAGTTGATCACTTCTTCTGGATACCACAAGATTAATCAACTATTATATTTACAAGCTACACTGTCAAACAGTTCTTTAGTGACTGGCAACTGGTCTTGAAAAGTGTTCGCAGTGGGTCAAGTCAGAAGTGATCGCTAGCACAAGTTTGCCTACATCTGTAACACTTAACAATGTATAATTAACATCAGTTCATCCTTAATGCAGGTAGTGGAGCCTTTGGTCCAAGAACGCATCAGTTCGCTGGAGGATGATACGGATGGTGAGTGGATGTCGGATAATTTGGCTCTTTAACAAATCAGACAAACTCAGCCTATGAGTTGGTCTGATTTCTTAAAGAACCAAATTGTCTTGATCCCAGGATGATACATGCATGCAACAGACCATGTTAAAAATGTTAAAAGTTCTTCTTTGTAAGTAGAAATCATTAAGCTGTTGAATTGACACATGACAAAGCAGAAAGCAGTAGATTGTATTGAGACAAAAGATCATAGCTGAGGAGTTATTATCACATTGGTCAGGTAAATGACAGTCATTCAGATTGTATTGTAAGAATCTTATTTCCTGAAATAATTGTGTTTGTTCAAAATTGTAGACACAGCAGAACTCATCAGTTCAGCCTACAGGAGCCCCAGGTCGACATCACCAGCACGGCTGTCTCCACGGCGACTGTACTCAGCCCCGCCCACCTCTCCTCCACTAAGTCCATCCTCCCTCAGGAGCTCCTTAAGAGACAGGTCAGTTCCTTACAAGAAGGTCACTCCCAAGACATGTCCTTGTGGGTTTTTGGTAGGACTGTGGCTGTACTAAGTCAGGTCATCCAAGTAGAATATTTTCCATTTTTTCCCAAATCAGACAGGGAAGTATTTTACAGTATTTGAGGATTTTGGCATACAGTCAATGGGATTAAGTTTAAAATGAATTCTAAGCAGTCCTTTCAACATTTCAGAAGTCAGCTTTGTCAGTTTGTTTGTACAGTACATAATACTATTAATAATAATAACCATGATAATATTAGCAATGTCTCAAAGACTATGGCTGGTCTGGATGGTATTTGCATATAAGAGTTTCTTTCTTTATGGACATATGATCACAACAGTGGCATTGATTGATGACCATATGATATTGATATTACAGGTTTGGGAACCAGGATTACTTTGATGTGATCCACGGGCGTGTACAGAAGCTGCTGAGTCAGAGTGAGCTGGATAGACTGGAGCGCAGGCTTCAGGTAGGTCCCATTTTTCCTGTGTCTCCATGATTCCTCAGTATCTTATCAATCTTTTAATGATCCTAGACTTACCACATATAATTTTTTTTTATTAGATTTTATCAGTAGCATGATCCTTGCCAGTAGTTTATTTCAGACTTGCTGCAACCATCTGGTCCACTTAAAAATTAACACAATTCACATTTCACAAATACTTACTTACTTACCTGCGGCTTCCTGATTTTCATACATACTGGGATATCATTTTGTAAAATCCTCAAATTGTGATATTTTACTATTTACGAGAAATGGTTCTATTATCTAGTAATGCTTAAAATATAAGAAAGCTTAAATGAGTTTTCTTCCTTGTCCAGGATGACTTGGACCTTGCAGAACTTCGCAGGTCTTCTCTCAGTCCTCGCCCCCTGTCCCCTGGGAGAAGGTATTAGTTTTGTGTCAAGGTATCTGTTGTTCCTGTCTTGTTCTTGTCTTTTGGTGGATGTCAGTGTTAAATTGTGTTTTGTATGAATCTATGATGTAGTGATGTTTGTGGTAAAATGAGTTTATATTACTTGAATTCGCCTTATGAAACCAGAAGAATGTGTACTTTTCATAGTACAGTACTTCATTTCTGCTAAATCTATGCACAAAGATAGACTAGAAATGTAAAAACTTGCCATCAAAAAGTTTCTATAGATTTCTGTATTGTCATTCTGCTCTAATTTCAACTTTCATAAAAACTCACTTTCATTAAAGGTCCTTCTGTGCAAAGTTTTTCTTCAACCAACCAACTTCATTACTACTCTAAACCTACAAAACTTTTATTTCCCCCAGTGTTGTGGTACGACTGAGCGATGACAGTTACTGGTCCCCCAAAGCCAGCAGCTGGTCCGACGTGTCTCACAGGCAGCTGTTTGACAACAGCATGGCCAGGATCTACAGCGGCCTGTACAGATCTGCCAGGTCACCTCCAGATTTGTGAAATGCCTGTTTTGTTATGCTTACGTGTAGTCTACAGTGTCTTTTAGCAACTCGTTTTTTTTATACAAGGTAAGGTTTGGATATTTTGAAAAAAAAAAAAAATCAGCAGATGTACTTTCAGAATTTCTGTGGAAAGACCTTTATGTGCCACACTCATTTCTAAGTTGAACGACGGGCATTCCTTTGGAGGAAACTGTCAGGCCAAAGCATTGTTTTTTGTTCCTTTCTTAAAGTTGGGATAATATAGATACAAATGGTGTCAACGTCTTACTAAGGGCTGTGCGTAGTAGCCGTGTAGTTTATAGTGCAGTCGATATTGTCCCTCACCATTGTCTTTATTTTAAAACCTCAGCTTGGCCAAATCAAGCTGAGGGAGACATAGTGTGGCAAACACAGCATATACTCTGCCATTCTGAGATTATTTCAACTGTTAACGTTTTACGGGTATGACTGCAACAAAGACATTATCATTTCCATGTTAGTGTTTTTTCTTGAGTTTTCTATGTAAGATAGTCTTGTCTTAGGGTGTCAGGAAACAGCTGAGCTTGCTCCAGCTGCCTAGCTTGGTATATGTTAGATATGACAGATAGGTGGTGCTGTGTAAGTGTTTAAGGAGCCTACAAAATGTTTGAAGAGTATATCACTGTGTGCCAACAGTTTGCCCAGGATTAAACCTCAGGCTCAGGGCACCAAAGCCACAAGTTATTTTTATCCTGGAAAAGTTGCATGTGAAAAGGTGACAAAAATGTTTCTATACAAACCAAAATATTCAAAAGTACTGTTAGTAGTACTTATAGTTGGTAGGAAACAAAAGTACTTGTCCTTTGTTACAATAAGATTATCTAATAAGGTTTTATTTTATATCTACTGTTGATCAGATGTTTATGGCTTGTTTGCAGTGAATGTGATGAACTGATTTTCTTTGGTACAAAGAAATAATTTTATACGTCAGCACAGACATATGTCCAAATGAACATTGTGGAAACATTTAACTTCTATTACATTCTAGTGTAGTGGGTGCCATGAACAGTTTTGTATCTTTTCAGCTTCTGTATTGCATTTACATGTAGGTGTAGAAACAGAATATGTACTTTTCTACATGGTGTTAACTAATGATGTGTACAATGTGACTTTCCTCTGTGAGTCTGTGTTTTAGCAATGTAGTTGAAGATGAAAAAAAAATTATAGTTACTGTAGTATTTGCCAAATTGTTATTGGAAAATATCATATCATACACTTCAAGTCAAATCTACAACAAACAGGAATAAAACAATTTTCACAATTGCTTTAAAATTTGTACTGTGTGAATTAAATGTCCTACATGTCAGACTACTTCTTCCATTCAGGAAAAATGCTCCTTCCTTCCCCAAAAATTGTTTGGTAGAGTAAAAAGCAACAACCACAAGCCATTGCACTGCATACTTTATCACATCAAGTCCACAACATTTATGGACATATTTACTCTCATTGCCCAGTATGTAAAAAGGAGAGTAAAACAAGTAAACAAAAAGCATTCACTGCTTACTTTGGCATATCAGCCCCACAATATATAATTTTATATCCTGATGTCTTTATTCTCATTGCCCAACAGCATATATAAAAGGACTGACCCAGCATTATAAATAAAACTATACTACCCTCTCTATCCATAGTTCACTATACATTGATAATCTTTTCCTACAGTCTCTTATCTAGAATTCATTGCAAATAATTACATCAGGTTTGTTTATGAATGAATATACACATAGATGAGTTTCATTGCTTTGCCTGCTGGCATAAAGAAAACTTTGAGTAACATAACCAGACTTAAACCAATAACCTACAAATTTGAACAAAATGTACTTGCAACTGTCATGTGCCATCCCCATGACAATTCTACCTGGCTGGCAGCTGCTGCACTTTAACTATTAGCCTTGGCCCCTGGCCAATGAAAGCATTTTATATACCATAACAGTTCAATAATTCCAACTATAAGCTACACTGACCAAGCAACAGAAACCAGGAGAAGCCCAACTGATGCATGCCACAGAAGAAAAGTGGATCCACAGGGAAGGCCACTATAACTCAAACAAAACTAAGCTAGCCCACAAATGTGGCTTAACTATGCAAAAGAGACTGTCACACATGAATTGGACTATTCAGCCACAGGCAAAGCTGTAGATTGTGAACTAGGATTTGTACTTGTTAGTACTGAAAGACAGAAACCATGGAGGAACTCTATCAGACCATACTGTAGCTACATGTATGTCCTTGTTAAGACTGTGGTAACTAGTATATTCATAAAGGTTAGACATACAGGTAAGCAATATCATCAGACAATTCCATCTCTACAAGTGGATAAGACTTGGTATCATGTTCAACCATATTTTGTACAGAATCTGTAACACCATACCTCTCTTTGAAAAAGCCGAGCAATCAAGGTGGTCTATATTTGGACACATCCTCAGGATGCCACAAGATTGTACTGGTACTGGCTTGTTCTCCCAGTTCATTCTAGTGATGCTAAATAAGAGTGATGGATGTCATTTGCAATGTCTGGCTGGAAGTACATGTAAGCTCCAAATCCTATCCAATTGAAGAGATGTAATTGTAACTAAATAGGTGATGTCTATGCTTTACTGGTGGGTACTACTGGAGCAATGGTTGTCCTGTGTGGCTGTGGGGTGACAGGACCCATCTGGAGCGGGACACTGAAGAAATACAGCTGCAACAGAAGGGCAGTGGTAATGAGTTTATCTGGGTTAACGTTACACAAGCATGTAACTTAATGTTACTTAATGTTACACATAACTGAAAATTATGTTGCTAGGGGACTCTAGCCTACACCATGTTTTCCCTACAAACTATCTACCTCCTAAAGATAAATACCATAATATGTCCAGAAGCGAAGTAATGAAAGCCTGATGATCTGCTGTAGTACTAAAGAAAGCTGCTCAGGGGCCCACAAGTATCATGCAACTTCAAAATTGCAACACCTACACACATGCCAACAATCATGCAGGAAAGGCAGCTGCACCAAACCATTTTCAACACAAATGAACACACTGAAAACAAAACCTCTTTCACTAAGTACAAGTCTTTAAGGTTAAGTGTGACCAAAATATACCACTCAAAAAAGACCTTTACGGAAATGATTAGCCAGTTGGGACACTAGTGTATTGCACTGGAAGTAATGGATAATGTCTTGTTTATAGGGCATAAATACATGTATATCATGACTCATGCCTCTTGTACATGTAAAGATGTTGCTACTTACCATAAAGCCCACTGCCAGTAGTCCATGTAGAATGAAGATTAGAACCAAGGTCAGATATGTCACCTGGAACAACACAACAAACTTGTGATTAGCAAGGAAAGTAGGCACACGTGTGACAGAATAATCAGGTTTCCAATTCTTTGAAGGGGATGAAATGAAACATTAGGTATCATTTCAATTCTACTTTCCGTTTTTTGTTTCAATCTTACTTGATAGACATGGTACAAAGGTGTCATCTTTTATCATATTTACGGAGGTAACTTAAGTCTAAGTGCTTGGCATTATTCAGTCAAACCTATACTAATCAATGTACAGAACTGCAGTGTACCTTTTTCTCATCATCCCTAACAGCAGGCCAGAAGGTTAGCACTAGAACAGACCCAGACAGCAGCATGCCCACCAGCCCCAGTGCCCACTGGACAGCAGGGACCGGGATGGCCCACAGCACCTGAAGTAGAGACAACAAAGTATAGGATCAATGACTTTTCATTAACTATACAGCAGTGAAAGGGATGGCCCATAGTACATGAAGTAGAGACAACAAACTATAGGACCAATGACTTTCTATATCATTCAACAGAGACAGGGATAGCTACAGGACCTGGTGCAAAGACAGTTTACAAGAAGATAAATGACTTTTCATTACGTACAGTAGGAGCAGGGACGGCCCATGGCCCATAGGGACACAGGAATACACAGTAAACAACCAGATCAATGACTTTTCAAATTACTCAACAGACACAGTGAATGGACCTGGTGTACATTCAACAAATATACATGTATGACTCTGCAAACACAGTAGAGGCTGATGCAATCTGTTTCCCAACCTCATACAAATTAGTAACACGGATGCATTAATGCTCATGAAATCTTGGACGTTTTACTGTAAATCTGGTAGAAAAAACAAACAATAGCATGACTACCCACCGATATGGGCACATAGATGGATAGAGAGTACCCGTAGACACAGATGATCTCCAGGAAGGTGAAGTGAGGCTGGGAGTTTCTCCACCACAGGAAGCCCCACAGAGCCGTGGGGATCAGCCACGCATAGCTGAAGATCGCTGCTGCTGCCAGGGTCACTGCAAAATACATATCATTTCTGGTAAACTATCATTCTCTGGATGCCAAAGCATGAATATAGATATATATATGATGGGAGATCTTAAGAAATGTATACAGAGCAATTTGTCCGATACACAATACAACCTCTCTAAAATATGTTAAGTGGATGTCTTTCTCACATAAGATTACTAGCTGAAATGGTGGTAAAAAAAACTAACAAAAGACAAATTCTTTCCTGTTGTATTGTAATCTTCTGCCAATAGAGATTATTAAGAGCTCTGAGCCTCAGACACAGTTACATGTTTGATGGTAGGATACAAATATCACCATCTACATGTATAGCAACATGCATGTACAAAAACATAAAACCAACCTGAACTTTATGTGGCCTGAGTATCAGCCTGGTTAGTTTATCACAGTATAGGAGCCCTGGTAAACTAACCAGGCTGATACTTTATGTCAACAAATCTTATATCATTCATTGTATATAACTATAATGAAGTTCAGTACTACCCAGTATTTTCCTTCTGATCTGAACAACTCTAGTTGTTAGACTGTACCTTTGTGGAAGTCATAGACCCAGTGGTACTCCGACCCACTGCTGGCCACACTGAAGTAGTTAGCCAGGTTCCCACTGATGGCCGTGGTGAAGACTAGTGTCAGACACACCCAGAAGGGACCTGGGAACACACAGGAACATAAGCACCCTTAATACTGTCACTGTTTGTATCCTACACTATCTATATGTAACTAATCAGTGCAATGATTTTAAAACCAATCATCAGATGTTTTGCTCATTGTACATAAATATTAAATTGTTTATCAATTAGTGGATTTTGTGCACTGTAACTGTCTGTGCACTTTATGATCATGTTCATATATTTTTTGTACAACTATTGCACGCCAAAGCCAACAGCAATAAAGCTGAATCAATGCAACATATGTCCAAGTTCACCTCACACAAAATCTGTTGTGACTGTCATATTCTTGTACCATAAATTACACTGCTGCTGATCTTTAGGAACAAGGGCTAAGCAGTAAAAGAGGAAGTGTTACCGTAGATGTCAGGGTTTGGTCGGACTTGTGTCAGGAGGAAGTTCTTCCCAGGTCTGGGGAGCATTGAGCCCAGGATACGATGTAACACCTGCAACAAACAGGGTAAATTATGGAAACAAATTATTGATACTTGAAACAACAACAGGACTAACTGACCTACTATCTGGTTACCTACCATGTATGATTTGGCAACACAAAAATATATCTGGTCCAAAATGCATGGCAAAATGTAGTACATTTGTATATACCACCATATATATTATAAGACATCTTGAAGGAAAATAATTACATGCAGTATGTTGTTGTTAAAGGATACTGATACTTCACCATACTTGTATGAAGATATTGTAATCTGAAGATAATACCATGAAATACCTGATAGGTGTCCACATCGAAGAAATCCTGGTAATACTCAAAAGTCCAGAAAGGTGACTGCTTCTTCTGTCCTCCTAGAAGCTGTGGAGACAGCACAATATTGTCATATATCAATAAATCAATAGAGAAAATATGTGTAATGTTACACCTGTTTACATCATAACAGTTACTGTAACACCAAAAGTATCCTCAGACCTCTGCATTGTTCACTTTCATTTAGTTTTTAACAAGGACGCCCCGACCCATCTACTCCACCTCTTTTCATTTTCCCACAAAAACTCTTCTTGATGGAATGCATCATTGTTACTACATATATCCTCAAAACTGTTTGTATAGGGGATCCGCCAGCGATCCAGCATGCAAATTGATGGTGGTCGAATGTAGTTCAGGGCCTGAAACTTTAAGATTTTTTTTCTTGGAAAAATGGGTAGAAATTCTGGCAGTTTTGAGGTCAATGTGACTGGGGAGGGTTTCTACTTTCTGATTATGGCCAAAAAGCTTTTTGTGGTTATCAGGGGATATGAAGTTGCGACTATTTCCTTGTTGTGTAAGGACCTGTTCCCTTGGTGGTTAGGCGTTTGAGGGGGTGGTAGGGCTTGGGGGTATTTTTCTGCAAATTATGCCGTATGATTTCTAATGACAGTGGGATTTTATCACAGCTGAGATGATGGGCTTTCATATGAGGGTAAGTTTGTATGCCAGTAACGTCAGAAAGGTGAGTTATTGGCACTGTCTTTCTGTGCCTTTATGTACTTATGTCCCAGGGATTGGCTGGCGGATCCCCTATATGGCTCTATCCATGACCTGTCTTACTGTCTTAGCACTACTATTCCATTAACATCCCGGGTAGAAATTCTCAAACTGTCCCTAACAGTCTCCACAGGTGTAAAATGAATAGAACAATCCTCACCTCTGCTTGGTCCGAGTCTGCATCCAGTAGAGGTTCGTCATCACTGGACATCCGGCTGGTTCTGTCGCCTGGCAACCCCCCGCCCCCATCACTCAGGGTGGCACCACTGAAGTCTACAGACAGTACAGTATAAAACACTTAATATACGTCTTACTTCAAGTTAATGCATGTGCACAGTGTGAACAACTGTGTGTTCAAATGTAGGTGTTGAAGAAGACAAATTTATCATTATATATTACATTATGATGTATAAGGTTACATATGATCATCATCATAATCATACGTACACCTGTACATTATCAGATTGTCACCTCAAAACACTGTCTGTGGGCCAGGGGTGAGACACAGTATGATTTTGAACTTAAACTTTAGCATACTATGATAATATGCACCAGTGAAATGTGTGACATTACATATCTGTAAATGCCAAATACTAGTTTTCATAATTCTACTTTTACAAAGCTAGTCATTCTGTTGCCAGTCAAGTTTCGCTGATACCAACCGTGAAACTGCAAGTCATCAGATGATATCTGGTCTCCTTTTTCCTGAAAACAAAAAAAAGGTCATTGTTACACCAAACATCACATTTACTATTACATGTACCAATTATGCATTTCCCCTTGATAACGTTTAACGTCATAAAACATGACCATTCAACACATAAAGTTATCACCTTTCATTTCGATGTGTTGTCAAATTCGGTTCACTTAGGAAAGATATGAAATAAGCACAAGACACTCAGATAGTATCTCTGGCTCTATCAAATGAAAAAGGTAGTCAAAAGCCATCAATTTGGCTTGAGGCTTCTTTTGGGTCTGTTTTTTGGAACGACTTTGACCTAAATTTATTAGCCAAAATATGACATACATGTCCTTGTCACCGACTCAGATCCGTGATATGAACTATCAGAAAAGCTTTAAGTAGCATAAGACACATGTTTGAGACTTCCAAAAGCTCAAACAGCGAAACTACAACCTGTGAAGCCACGTCAACAACAGTCTGTCTTCCTGGGTCGGCCATCTTCGCCTTCTCGTACACAGGGTATTGTTCGAAAGTGCCCTGAGTACGAGATTTGGGATGTACTATTCCTCAATGTGGTATTTCTGGTATCTATCTATTAGATTTTTCATAAAAATATCGATTAATTCCTGACAAAAGTTCGACAAAATATGTCATATATTTAACACCTCATACATGTAGAATGTATAATTATTTCAAGGTGTCTAATGATTTGTGATGAAGCTATCATAGTTTTGCTCTCCCTAATATCATAGTGTGGCTGGTCAGACCTACCTTGAAGGTCGGAGGTCAATGACAAACGTGCCCGTCATGGCGCTGTTTCTGATGAAACTCCGAACTCCCGTGTCCGTTTTACGGTTTATAGACAGATTAAAGGGCGGCAGACTGGAACGTGTTGGTAAGACAGTCTAATCAAGTTACCATGTCTTCACTTGAACGTTTAGTTTTATCGTCCAGTGTTCACATGTCCAGATTAGCCCATGTTTCACCACCCCTCCCTCCCTCTTTCAAAGTCTTTGGTATCCTATAGCAGCATGAAGTTGAAGACAAGCTGATAGTTACAGCACTGTACGGACGAGAATCACGATAACATTACCTACTAGTATATTACATGACATATGATGAGTGCAGGTTAATGTTGTGATGTATTATGAGGCCGTAATCTCAAAATTGTAATACCTTTGATGTATGTTTGCAACATGTCAGTTTTGAACTGAATCGCTAGATGGCCCAAATTTAGTATGTCTCAAATTCAAATCAAATTAAACTAACCCCGGCTGCACCAACTTGTGGTAGATGTATTCTTAGATGTATAATGAAGTTTGTTATCCCATCTGTTATTTCAGGTCTCTGGGCCAAGACACTCCTGAGTGACTATGGCGATGTGATTGTGGAAGCAGGGAAGGACATGAGAAAACATCCTGTCAGATCATCGTTCCTACTGGCAGGAATAACAGGAGCCTTGTACGCGTACAAGACTAACCCTTCATACCAGTCCTTCCAGCAGGCTCTACTTCATTCCTCCAACGATCTTCTCCAGTTGAGCAATGCGATAAGGAATCCAACATCGGACAGTCACGTACAGTCTCTCATTGGCCACATGAATGATGGAACGCTGCGGTACACGACCCTGGGAGTGGTTTCCATAGTGTGGACTGGAGACTTCCACAAGGACTGCAATGTGTATGCCGCTCAGTGCAAATACCTGAAACCGCAATGGTTGTCTTTCCACGAGAGAGTTGCTGATGTAGGCTTCTGTGGGCGCTGGCTCGTGTTGGACCAGAAAATGGCAGACTTTGACGTTAACTCTGATGAATTTAGTCTTTAGAAATGATGTTCCGAAACTGCAATATTTCGGTTGTTCCATCATGGCACATGTGCTACATTGTAGTAGGCACTACCATACACTGAACTGTATTTTCAAGTAGTTTGGCTGCGATGCAATGAGAGCTGTTTGTTAGACCGTTGAATTGGGTTTACACACGTTATAAATGTAGACTTCAATGTTATCCACAAAATTGTTGTATATGTATTCGACCCCCATACATAGCCCCTGAAATTAAATACACTTCTGTGAACAGATACCTTTCTTGATTGGTGGTCTGATATTTTGTATCAGAAACATGCAAATAGAACACGACAACATCAATCGTAAGTGGTAAAAGTTTAATTGAATATGTAAATCAACAGACTGATGAACATATGTCACCAAAATCCATGACTACCCAGTAACTGTGATTGGACTATTGGACTGTAGCATTGTTACAATATTGAATAACAAATTGTGTAAAATCTTTTTCCCCAAACACCACATGTTCGCACGTTCTGTCTTTACTTTGCAAGAAATGGCATTGCAGCTGTCAACATTCTTCAATACATCTTAAGAAAAGAAGCTGTATTTTTTAACAATTATTGTGCTGTCTTTAAAAGTAACATTCTATAGGCCAATCTATATTGCTGGTTACAATATCATTCAGTAAAACACCTCAAAACAGGGTTGTGCATCCATGATTGCCTAATGTCATTGTCTAGCAGACAAACTTTCCTGACAAAAAGCATTTAAAAACACTTCCAACAGAAATTGCTTGCACTTCACATAGAAAAGTAAACATTGGTTTTTGAAAAAGAACACATTAACACACATGAAGGTAGAGAAGTAGTGATTGCCAAGAAAAAGTTATGAAAGCTGTACATGTACAGATGTATTTGTAGTGACATGCTAGGTTGACCTCAGGAACTAAAAGCCATATGCATGCAAGAACCATATCTGTGCACCATACATCAGGGAAACTAGAATAAAATCCATAAAACTGGACAAATAGCTGCATTAGACACAGTTGAGTTGGGTCACAAAAAATATATACAACTTAGAATAAAAGAAACAAACATGTATAGTACATACATATACATATTTGCCTTGTTTCATCAGTCACATTCATACATACATCGTATGCATGTATTGGGATAGGCAGTTCCTTCTTAAACACCACCCTTAATGCAACAGTGGATGACAACATAATACAGTAAATTATTCACAACCCCTCCTTGAGTCCTTGTGCAGAGCCCGTCGATACATACATCTTGTTTCTTATCAAAATCTTGCATTAAATATTTGAACCCATCAAAATGTAATACTTTGAGCAGCCTTTGGCCCAGTCCTATCTGACTAATTGTAACACAATGAAAAGATTTTGTACAACTCAAAGAACAATCACAGTCAACATCTACATATACAGTTTCATTTGAACATGGAGTATGACACCCACCCTCTCACGCATCTATTAACCATCTCCCTGCTAGGGCTCATCTATGATCCCAGAATTGCATTCTTTACAGCAGAAGTCAGCAGGCAAATGGTTAAAATATCATTTCATGTTCTGCTTATCTCACAAATTTTCATCTCTTCAGCATCTTTCTAAATATACACACTAGGTCCAGAAAGTTCCCCATAAATACAATAGTACAACACAGTAAAACTCAGAGTCTATTCTAAGATAGGGTATAACAATTGCTAGCATCAGGAGTTGTTAACACCCATATGTGGAACAAATATTTCATCTACATTGAAACTACTACAGTAACTGGTACATCAATTTGTTGATTTTTGATCACCCTTTTTTAGATATATTATTTACATCACGTCTGGCCTAACTAAATCTCATTAGGTAAAGGAATGATAAGTCAGAT
>NC_049993.1:7820930-7870768 GCF_000003815.2 Branchiostoma floridae | reverse complement strand
GTGAAAATTGCCGTTTTCTTTATTGCAAAATTTTGTAGACTGAAAGAACATGGCCTGGGTACGTATGGCCTATGTTGATGGCACCAAGGGGATATGGGTAGGGGCGGTGCCTTTCTTTTCTATTTCACAATATTTCCTCAAACAACAGTTACTGCACAAATACTAAAATGAGTACTTCTTAAATAATGTTTTGTCACTTTAGGAGCTGGCCTTTAGTATTGATACTGTGGTATAGCAAATCTACAACATGCAATTTCATTATACAATCATCTTTAGAATAAATGTTATTGGCACAGAGAGAGTTTGTTGGCAAGTTGTTTTGGCTTGTGCTCGTTTTGCCTGGAAGAAATAGTGAGTGACACACCATGATCTTATCATTTGGCTGTTGGATTTCATGCCACTGTGTTTATTACATGCAGTTTTAATAGAATCCAGCTTCACTGGTTTTCTGTCTCTTCATTCTTTATAAGGGCTTGGGTCGACACAGGTCTATAAGGAAGTAAATAGTACTGTAACTAATACTGGCAAGCTTTAAAATGTAAGAAGAGGGAAGACCACAACATTTTTGAAGATGGATGTTTGACTAATAAAACTCTGTATTGCATTTCACCTCACAGAAGTCAAATAAACAGAGCAGTTGGCAGATGAGGTAGGTATAAGGAGGGATCTGAGTCCTTAATAAACCATCACAGAAGTCAAATTGTTGCACTGAAATGTAAAAAAGAGCACCATACAACACCCTTAGATTGCATAAGGTTAAGCAAGCATTGCAGAACTGAAAACTCTGATAAGCCTGACACAAATGTTAGGGATAGTCTCACGAGTTTGTATGTTGAATGTGTTTGCTACTACATGTGCATTTTGTGCCTAAAGTTTACTTAAAGACATGTCCAACACAAATAGGAAACGCTTGGAATTCATAATGTGCATACCTCTGAGACCACCCCAAACATGTTCCAAGAACTGTGCCATGAATATATAGGGCTGTGTGCCTCGCCTATAACTGTACCTGTACTTGTACCTGTACCTGTAAAACTGTTTAGGTACAGATGCAAACCTACGTGCCAAGTGTACCTGTACCTGAATTTTGTTTTGGTACACACCTGTAAAACTGTTTAGGTACAGATCTAGACCTACATGCCACCTGAATTTTGTTTAGGTACACAGCCCCAGCTATGAGTATCTCATACTACTGCAGTTTGGCAATTTCCACATTTAAAAGTTAACTGCAGGGTTTTTTCTCTATCTTCTCTCGATGACGAGGGTGACTGATCTCGGCATGGCTCTCAGCAGCATCACAGCCTGGTCATGCTCCACCTGCGTGAAGTCATACTGCTCCACCTGAACACACAAGGGGAAGATTTTGTTAAGTACAATGTACAGTCGTAGACTCGTATACATGTTTTGTTTTGTTTCACTGTGTATTTCAGGCCCTAAGAACATGTTTCAAGAAAAAGATGCAATAAAACAAATGCATATTTTTCAAAAGAAGACATGGTCTTAACGTGGAACAGGCTAGGAGGAAACAAAGTGTTAACTAGGAAGGTAACATTTGCAAGCAAATGTATACTATTTCCCTTCAGGAACTGTTATTGTGTTTATTCTTATTCAAATATGTTCATACATATGGTGACCAGCCCCTCCAGCTCTGTCCTGCCACTTGCTACATTATGTGATCAAGTACACAGGGTATCTGCTACTTGGCCAGATAATCAAATCTATGGTTGTTGCTATTGTGTCATTGTTCCACTACAAAGTACACAAGTACATGTAAATTATATCAAACCAAAGATAGAAAACTGTCAAGATGGCAATATCAAGCTGAATATATGTCACAATCATGCACAAGTATGTTGAGACATACATGTAAGGAGTACTAGCATATCATATTGTGTGTATGGTGTTCTCAAAATATAGGAAGATGCAAAATGTGCATATTCACATAAGTTAAGCACTAGGTGTGACAAAATATTCAGGTGGAATTTTCTTTGGATCAAAAAGCAATCTGAGGTTTTACCATGAGAATCATCAATGTGTTTTGTACGTAAGTCTAAGATACCTGTAATATCTTGTCCCCTGGTGACAACTTGCCGTCAGCTGGCCCTCCAGGTAGGATTTTGGTTACAAAAATTCCCTGAAAGAGATGAATATACATATATATTAACTAGGAGTGCTTGGTCAAAAAGGCAAGCAGTGACAAATTTAAAACACAAACATTATATTTTGCCATATCCTAGGGGATGGCCATTGTACTGTTTTTTAGGCTTCTGCAAAAAATAACCTAATGGCTATTCCTTTCAGCACCAAGGAGAGGCATACATGCGATGTCATGCCTATTCTATCACTTAAGTGTGACGAATGGGCCAATGATTTGGACGGATCTAAAAATGCTTTTATTTGAAGGGCAATATTTTTGTGACTAGAAAGGCAAGGGAATTAGAAGAGAGATCTTAAGCTACCTATGAAAAGCTTCATCAGTTTGGTAAACTGAGGTTAAATCAACCAGTGATCATTACCCGCTGAGGAAGGTACAAGAAGGACTGTCAAAATGCTGGTAGGTAAAACTTTTGTTTGTTCCATAAATAAAAGGCCAATACTTAGCAGGACGATATGCCAGGATCACGGGATAGCACTATGTCTCTCCTTGGTGCTGATTTGAACTCCATGCCTTAACTGTCATATATTTTGTTTTCTACCAGTACTATGTGCACTATATGTCACATTACCTCTAGTGTATCAGACCTGACAAATTACATATGCTGTTTTTGTTTAAGAAAATAGCCCGTCATATCACATATGCAACATCACCATAACTTACAGTATCTTCAGGGTTGAAAGGATTGCCACATGATCCGATCCCTCCAGCGATGCTGAAACCTAAACCTGGTTTCTTCTCAATGGTCACTGTCAACTGTCAACAAAGGCAATACTCGTCTTCAGGATTGTTTCATTCTCAAGAAGGTATGGCTACTAAGTGAAAGAAAATAGGAGCAAAAGTATTACCTAAATCTGGTAAGACATTTCAGATGGAACAGTAACACAGGCCTTTCTACAATAGATGTCAAGATTTGATACCAAGACAATTTGTATAGGATGCATCAAGGAAGGTAAGACATTCAGGTATACGTAACAACTAATAAGGATACTCCAAATTGCAATTACTCAAGCGACTGGATAGGGTTATGGAAACAGTTATCTCCTACATCTACTACCTTTCATCAGTGACACGAGCAGATCTATTGCAGAGCAGGTTTTATACCCTGAATTGACATGGGAAGGAAGTGAAGAGAAAGTCCAATTGGGAACAAATTTTAAAGTAAGACAAAATCAACACAAGCTCAATATGTGGATGCTATCTGAATCATCTGACCATTTCCAAAATCATGTACAGTTGCTTGAGTAACTGCTATTTTGCATTTTCTATAAGATGACTATACATACATAGTTGTTAGATGTTGACTTTGGTCGGGGCTGACTGCTGCTACTCTTCTGTATTGTAGAGGTGGTGGAAACTGGCAGACTTTGGACGGACGATGTCAGAACACTGCTGACCCGGGTCGGAGGGGTGGGGGGCCGCTTTCCTGATCCTGTAAGATCGAGTTGTTGTTATGACAAGTGCAGAGCGATGCCAGTTCTTTTGTTTGTTTTGTTTATTTGTTTGTGCCTTTATTTAAACTCGATAGTACCTCCATTTGGCCACCTGGGCCAATTTTCACAGTTGGCGAGTTGTGAGGAGTAGAAACAAGGTTTAGGTAGAGACAACAAAATGTTGCACGTTTTAGCTATAAGTCAAGTTATATTTTGTATATAACACTACACTAGTGTAACTCTTTGCACCATTAGTGTTAGAACTTACTGTACACCAAATCCCTTTTGGCATATGCATTATGTCCTTATCGAGAAGAGAAGAAGAAAGGACCCAGTGTGCTTGGCTGAAAATGCAAACCATACCTAGAGTTTTACTGCACTTCTACATGCAGCTATCAAAAAAATGTCATGCTTCCACCCAGTCTGAAGATGGCTGCTATGCCTTTTCACTTTCATGCCCCTTTGATCAATATTAAGGACTAATCAAAAGAACCGCCTCCTCTAGATACATGCACAGATCCATGCATGTCCTTGTACCTGGTCTACTGGCCGTGGGCTGCTGCCTGGGCCGTGTCTGCGGTGCCAGGTTCCCCTGACTCTGTGTGTACGTGGGGGTGGGTCTGGGTAGAGTAGCTGCGGCGCACAGCGGCACCTGTCCCCCTGCGTATGTGTCCGACCCCTCGTGCTCAACGGTGTCCAGGTACGAAAACGGCCTGGTGCTCACCCGTTTGAAAGTAGAAAAGGTGGGTGGGATGTGCATCGAGCCAGGCTGGGCCCTTCTCTCCTCGTCTTTTTCCTCGATTGGCTGTCCTGTCGTAGTGGTTTGCCAGTACGCTAACCTCTGCTTGAATGTCGTGGCAAACTTTGGATCCGACGGCTGAACGGGTTGCGCAGTGTTCGTCGGATCCACCATCTGCTCGTCGTGATTACTTTCCGTATCTCCGTCGTAACCGTAGTTCTGTTTCTCTTTTGAGTCCACATTGTCTTCAGCTAGACTCTCAGGAGTGGCGGCCTGACCCTTAACCTCAGCTACTCCCTCCTGTACTTCTGAACTAGCGTAGACCTCTTTACTCTTTTCTTCCTTACCCTGTTTCTCGATATCCGACTCTCCATCAGAACTGTTAGCTGGATATCCAGCTTCCCTGGCCTGCATGATACTATCTTCGATCTGCTTCAGAAGCGTGTGTCTCCAGTCGTCTGACTCTTCAGGTTCCTTCGCGGGCGGCTCGGCTGCGTTTTTCTGGTGCTGCGTTTCCTCCGGTGGAATCTGGGACGTGCCCCTCCCATCTGGCGTCAACTCCAAGTTCACTACCACGCGATGGCCGCCAGTTGTAGTCGTTGTTGGGGTTGTTGTACTTGTTTTATCCGCCATAGCGTCATGTTGCACTCCTGCCATTGTTCTAGGGAAGTAAAAAGAAGGAAGGGATCAGATGGCTAACTGGTTTTCTTTTAAAGATTCTTCAGATGAAAAGAGAAAAAAAGCATCCAAGCAGCCCAAGTGTATTTCTCTGCATAATTGACTGATTATCTTCATCTCTCTCCCTCCCTCTCCCTCTCTTTTCCTCTCTCTCTCTCCTCTTACTCTCTACTAACACACATGCTTAGAGTTACTGACAAACTTAGTCAAACCTTCAGGTTTGTTTTACCTGTTAGGAGATGAAGGGGGACTGGTGGGTGGTGGTGGCTGCTGACTGTAATTACTGACTGCAGGGTCCTTGGCAGAGGGAGGGATGTTGGTGTCGTCCTGTAGTTTACTGTGCTGTAGACGGAAAGCACTCTTTCCTGCAGGGGAGCGAGGAGCACAAGAATTTCACGAAATAAGTCAAACTTTCCAACAGTCTAATTGCCTGACTTCAGTTGCCTTTTTTAAAATCATAATCATATCATTGTTAGTATTAACATTAACACAACAGTCTTTTTTATATCATTCAAAATTGGGTCCAGAGTTTTGGCAATTCTACAGAAATTAGAAACACTATCCTATAAAAGTTATTAATATTTCAAACTAAGTCAAAATTTGTCTGCATTAAGAATACATGCATCAGGTTCTGTCATTATCAAGTCCAAATGATGCCGCTTTCACTTAGATCTACCATCATGCTTTGATAAAGGTTTTCATGCATCCCTTCACCCATGAACTACTTCTCTCCACTCACCTGGTTGGAAGCCCAGTTTGGCCAATTGGGAGTAACGAAGACTTTGCTGATAAGAAGGAGGGACAGACGGACGGGGTCTCTGTAGAGTCATGGATTGGAAGTTCCCAGGAATAATGGGTGTGTCGGACATGCTCACAGGCTGCGAAAGCCTCTCTAGTGTATGGCTATGAGCTGCTGTAGAGACTCCAGGCTGCCCCTGGGACAGTGGGGTGGGGTGGGTTTCCTCCAACGGGCGGCTGACGTTAGTGTTTTTGCCTACAGCGTTTGTCCCGGCCTTCCCATTTCTCGTCACCGTGCTGTCCGACAGAATGACATCGGGTGGAGGCGTGTTCTTGTTCGAGTCGCCGACGACAGACTTGGAGAGCTCTTCGCTCTTGGACTGGCTGTTGGGCAGCTTGCTGACCTGTTCGGTGCTCAGAAGGATGGATCTTGGCGGGGGCTGTGGCCGGATTTTCGGCACGGGCGACCGCTGTGATAAGACACTGGGGGCTGTGGTCACCAGTAGCTGCTGGGACGGTGGCGTGGACGACACAAATTCGTGCGAGGAGAAGTCTTTGGTACTCTCCGACTTGCTCATGGCGGGGAGAGTGCCGTACTGCTGCGTTTGGATCCCCTGTGAGATGCTCCTGGGCATTGTTCTGTCTCCTCTAGACATGGTTGTTGTTGTTGTAGTAGGGAACTGTTCCTGTTGTCCTGTAGGAGGTTGGGAGGGCTGGGTGACGTGTTGGTCAGCCGCAGCACTAGGCTGGGAGGGCGGCGAGTGTCTGTACAAGTCTGGAGTGGAGGAGAAAATTTTGCCGTCCTCCAGGCTTCCCGGCGCAGTGGAGTCCTCCAGGAGCTGCTCCACGGGAGCACTCTTCCGGTTTTCTTTGACCCTCTCGCCTCGCTGGACCGCGTACATTCTGCCCGCCAGCTGGGAGTAATCGCTGGGAGGGAAGTCAGAGGATGGGGGAGCTGCTGAAATTACCTGCAGCCAGACAAGACAGATGTTAACAAGGTCACACACTAAGAGTCTCTCAACCCCTATCTATATACCAAATATCATTACAATCCATCCAGAAGTTCTAGGGATATGCTGACCTCAAAAATCTGGAGTTGACACAAAGACAGAGAGCAACGCACACAGACATACTACGAATAATCATAACAGTACTGTTACAGTTGCAAAGTGTTCCAGGAAAGCCAGTTATCAATTTTGGAGCGAGTGACCATTTCTGCCATAATCAAACAATAGGAAAATGCAACTTCCATTCCTCTAGTTCTGTAGCATATTGACTAACTGACCAAATAACAAATCATCATCATTCTATTGAGGCTCTTCTATTATGTAGTTGTGTGAGTAATCGTTGGGCGGGAAGTCGGAGGATGGGAGAGCTGCTGAAATTACCTGAGTCAAACAAAACAGTTGTTACAGTTGGATAGTGTAACAGGAAAGACAGCTACTGTACAATTGTATGATCCATTTGATAAATGCGTTTGGTAATTCTTGAGTTTTAGGGAAAAGAGAGTAGCTCACAACTAAGCAGTGAGAACATTTTTTAGCTGGCCTCAGAGTGATGAAATAATCGCAACGATGACAAGTTGACCACTAAAGTGGATAAAATTACATTTGTAAGTTTTCATAAACAAAAAAAAAATTTAAGTATCAATTTTATAGGAGGCAAAGATCTATAATCAAACAAAGGATACACACAATGTCCACTCTTAATACTTTTGCATAAGAATCTTTGTACAATATACAATATGGTCAAAATTTTCTATTATTCAGCAATGGATGAAAATTGATGCGCACAGATATCATCCATAAAATCAAATAAACATGACCCAATAGAGCGAGCATCAGTTGATTTTGTTAATTTTCTTTTTACTTATTGGATAAGTTTTGTTGCCTATGTTTCATTTTCATTGCATACAAATTGTTTCGGACTCCAGGAAGAAAAGTGGTACTACCCTGTATATTGGTGGTATCACTAAATGGGGATCCTAATAAAACAAACAAACCTGTTGTGTTCGGAGCACGTGATCCGGCACGTCTACTGCACGTTCCTGGTACCTGACGGGAGCCGTCTCCGCGTGCTTCTCCTTACACTGCAGGGGGCCGTTCAGATTTTGGGGCAGGAAGGCTGCGTCCTGTTAATGTGTAGATAAAGAAACTGAAAGTTCAATTCGAAGCCTGCAGCCTGAGTCATGGTGAAAATCAAGGGGTTGCCAGTATGTTTGAGTTCAGATTTTGTGGAAGGAAGGCTGCATCCTGTTAATGTGTAGATACGGAAACTGTACATTCAAAGTTTGTGGCACTTCAATCACTGTGAAAATCAAGAGTTTGCAGTATGTTTGAGTTCATTTTGCAGTAGGCTGTTCAGATTTTGAGACAGGAAAGCTGCTTCCCGTTAATATATAGACTTAACTTAATAAGCTTGTAACTTCTTAGGTTGCAGCCTGAAAGAAATTTATTAAGCTGGATACAGCCACCTGGGCCTTTCAGCCTTTGTGTCAGGAGGGCTGCACTTTGCAAGGTTCATGATACAGTCAAGGATTGGAAGAAAATGTTCCGAGTAGACAAGATCATTCATGCTTGGGTGGATGGTCTAAGGGACCATACATGTAAATACTAGTAAGTGGCCAGGTGGTTCTGGTGGCCATGTAGAGGTGGCCACCAGTACAAATTGACTATTGCAAGGTTGACTGATCACACTGAGGTGGTTTCCTAGACTCTTTTCAACAAGACTGTTGAATTCAGAGATCTTTAAGATGCAGTTCTTAGGTTTAAACCCATTTGCTCCAACAAAGGAATGATAGCTTACCATCCATTCCAAAGGAGAAAATGATTCCAAAGGTTTTACAATAACCGGACATAACTTACACTAACAGTCCTCTTGCCCAAAGGACTGACTTCATCTTCACTCCCCATGCTGCTGCTGCCGCTGCGCCGACGCATCCGAGCTTTGTCTCGCTGCTGCTTCTCCTGGGGGGAACAAAATACAGTCATATTTGAGATCATTTTGTTTCTGCAGTGCCACCTAGTGGTGGGACATGGCGTTACAGCTCTCAGGAAAGTATTAGTAGTTTCATGGTAGGAGGATAAGGAAGGTTTCGAAGTGTAATAAATTTGGGATTAAAATGATTTTCTAGTATAGAAGTAAGAAGGCAGCAAAATAAAGTCACATAATACAGTCATACATGTTGACATAACATTCTAGAGTGTGTAGAGTGTTAACTAGGTTGTCTGTTTTTCAAAAACTAGACTAGCTCGTTAGCATTGTAAGATATTCAATTTAGCAATATATTTAGTTCAACTCCCCAGAAAGTAGAATTTGTCATACATTGTACATGTTACAGTTATCATGCAATTAAGTTCTTCTTTTTCTTCATAGTCTTGCTGCAGCGCCACCTACTGGTGGTACAGAGCATTACAGCTCTAAGAAAAGTACTAAGTGTAATTTTGTGGTAGAATGGATAAGGAGGCTTACGTGGTGTTTTGAATTTGGAGTTGACACAATTTTGTAGTACAGTAGTCATACAAGGAGACATGTTTATGGGGTCATTCATTCACGGAGGAGAGATCACCGGAATTTAGTAAAATCATCACAAAAGTGTTTCAAGACTTTTAGTAGCTGACAAATATTGTCAGGCAAAATATCATTACATTCATATAACTGTTTAGTATGGTAAAATTAGTGCTTCAAGATGTCAGTGGTTTAACCACACTCCACAAAAGCTAAAAGAGGCCTCAAATAAAATACCATTTTTCGCTAACGAAAAGTGATTTCATACACAGCCGACCAAGGCTTTACCATGAACGAGCTGCCTGAAATAGGTCTGAACAGATTTTTCCCGCCGGCTGCGACCACATGTAAGATCTGTCAATCAAACTAAGGGCGGCTCCTCATTGGTCTGCGTCTGCAGGCACGACCACGTGGTAGTTTCAGCTTACACCGTTTTCGCGGGCTTTTGTGAGCTGTAGTAAATAACTAAATACTTGCTCAACCCCCTGAGTCCGCCCTAAAATCAGTATTTATGACAAATCATCATTCCCTCTATATTTACCTTATCAGCTTTGAACAGAAGATGTCTCTCCCTCAGGAGAGGCGATGTCTGAGGCGATCTGGGTTTGGACAGTTTGGCTTCCTTGACCCGTACTTCAGACGGCCTCCTGACGTCTGGCTGGACCTGGCTAGTGCTGCTGGTGCTGACCACCTCGCTGGGAGGGGTCTCCACTCCGCTGTCCTCCACCAACAGTTTACACTTCATACTGCGCAGCTCGCGACTGTGGGGGGTGGGGCAACGACGCAGTTGGCTTTCCTGAAGAATGAATTGTAATTGTACAGTATTACAGGTTGGGCAATAGCTTGGCAGCTTAATTAGCCTGGGTACCGTCCGATTTCTACCAGCTGAGGGCTCCTTACACTTGTTACCCTAAAAAAATACCATGATCCGATTTCTATCGAGGCTCCTTACAGTCAGTACCAAGGAGCCCGCGCATGTAGAAATCGGATGGTACCCAGGCTTTATCCAAATCTTTCATCAGATTTAAATGTATGGCCAGTAATAAACCACCATATGAAACAACATCACAACACTGTATTTTAACCTTCGTTTTTGTGAACCTTCATTTTCAATATTCATGATACATTGTACAATGAATCCACCCCTATAGATTCCAATAGCAGAGAACTCTGAATCCAACCTTTTGCTAAGGAAATATAGGTATTGCATTTTCACAAGTCATATAGGATGTGTATGAAATTATTCCTAAAATGGTACATAATCTCATCAGCATGACATACCACTGGCTCTCTGTCTGGTGACTCCACCACATCAAACTGGATGGTCTGCCGGAGCTGTCGTTCCTCCTCCCATAGGGACGGGTGGAAGCTGTCTTTGTCGCTCATGTACAGATCTGAAATAGAGATTTACATCTTAGTTGCTAACTCATACAAAGCTGCACAGTATCAGACATACTAATCAAAAATTTCTATCTTAAGCAAGCCGCCACATTTTGTCATTTTGGCCAGGAATATTAGATTAATATCATAATCAATGCTTTCCATCTTAAGCAGGCAGCCATATTTTGTCATTTTGGCAAAGGATATCAAATTATTATCATAACTAGAAAGGCCGGTATTTGCTTAGGAGCAAATTCAGCTATTTTCACTCCGCTCTCCCCTTTATGCAAAAATGGACTTTTCCAAAATTGAACTTGAAAAATCCAATGTGAGTACTGTACGGTAATCAAACTTTTATTTCTTTATTACAACACGCACACAGTATGCTAATGTTTCACACATTAACAAAGCAAGCACCGTTAATTTTTACTTCAAGAAAAAAAAAATTATGTCACAAACGGAAATTTTCTACAGATGCAACACGTTATGCGACCCTAAACGTTGGTATTACGTACCCACAGCAGACAATAGCGTGGTTATGATTAAAGTTTTCCTGCTTATTTACACAAGGCAAGGGCAATTACTGCACTTATTCAAGGTTGTCACAAGCATAAATCTTCATACTAGCAGACCTCTCCAAACAAACTGCACTACACTTTTAACTCTTTACCAAGATATGCTTATTAGCCGTTTTTAGCGAAGTGCAATTTAAAAAAAAATCCAATTGGATATCATGGCTGCACTGCAATTACATTATCATTACAAATACATATACATTTATGCACATTGTATTCAGACAAAAAGGATCGCATTCTGTTTTTATACTTAGAGTTAATCAGCTAATACATTATATTGATGAACAAAGCTAATTAGCGACTGTATGTTTGCACGGAGTCTGTTTTGCATATCTAAATGTTTCGCATGCTTTTTGTCTAAAAAAGGATGCAGCAATTGCAGTTATTATACGTCTGTTATAAACTTAACGTCCCATTTATTTTCCACATAAACTAATCAGTTTATGATTATCTAATTATTCTGATTAACTGTTTGTAGTACAGTGCATTACTAAATTACACAGCATATACCATGACGTGGTGTCTGAAAAGTCATAAAAACTTATTCATGTCTGTCATGAAATACAATGTTTGAACTCATGGTTGGTATAATAATATCTCTAATTGTCACTTAGTTTAATAGTTACAATATTGTCCCAAATAGCCTAATCATACATAAAGCTGGTGTTTCTGTCACAGTAACACTTCTTGTACGTGACTTTGCTATCCTCTCCTTGGTGTCTGTTGATGCCACCTTTGTAGCCAGTTGACTATTGTGTTCTCTGACAGGCCAGACTTTTTGGAATTAGTTGAGTTCGAGCACCCGACCAATAATGAATTCAACACTGTCAAATTGACACTTTCTTCTTCCGATATTGTCCAACTGCCAAGGGATTGGCAATAATTGACAAGTCGGGTCAAAGGTCGCCACTGTTCATTAGGCTAGATAGAAGATGGAGTACGGGTCAGCTTTGAGGTAAAAGTGGTCAAGGACGGGGATTCGATGATGTCTTTGGGCAGAGTGTTCCATTCGCGGATAGTCCGCGGGAAGAATGAATTGAGTCTGTAGTTAGTACGGCAGGGAATGTGTTGGAGTTGTTGGTTATGGCCTCTCCGGCTTCTGTACACGTTGTTGTAGGGCAGGGGCTTTAAGGCTACGCATCGCACACTTGCTAGGTTGTGGACAATCTTGTACATCATCGCCAGTCTGGTGTGGCGGCGCCGATCTTGAAGAGAAGCCCACTGAAGTTGGTTTAGCATGTCAGAGACACTAGAGGTGTTTCTGTGTCGGTTCTGGACGAAACGCGCAGCCCTGCGCTGGATCTTTTCTAACTTGCTAATGTCACGGCTGGTGTGGGGATCCCAGACGGAGCTGGCGTACTCCACAACTGGACGGACCAGTGCTTTGTACGCCAGCTCCTTGGTCTTGCTGGAGCAGACTCGTAAGTTGCGTCTTAGGAAGCCCAACATTCTATTTGCCTTTGAGTAGGTGTTCTCAATATGTGTGCCCCAGGAAAGGTCGGTCTGCAGTGTAAGTCCAAGGTACTTGGCTGTGGGAACTCTTTCAAGGGTGTGGTTGTGAAGTTGGTAACTGGAGTGAGCATTTAGAGGCTTTCTGGCACGCGTCAAGGGCAGCTGGCTGCACTTGTCTGGGTGGAAGGCCATATCCCACTCGCTCTCCCAGACTTCTAGCTTGTCTAGGTCTTCTTGCAACTTTGATGTATCTTCAGGGCAAGTAATCATCCGGTATACAGCAGTGTCATCAGCAAACAGTCGGGAGGGGGAGGAGATCCTCTGCGGAAGGTCGTTAATGTACGTGAGGAATAGACACGGCCCCAGCACCGTGCCCTGTGGGACTCCCGACCTCACGTCCACGTAGCTTGACTGGGAACCGTTGACCACCACAGCCTGCTTACGATCACTGAGGAAGTTCGCTATCCAGCTGTTGGTGTGTCCTCTGATCCCATAGTGGTCTAACTTGTGTACGAGGAGGCTGTGATTCACTCTGTCGAATGCCTTTTGAAAGTCCATGATGATGACATCAGTAGCAACGCCGCTCTCCATGGCTGAGGAGGCTTCCTCGACGAACTCGAGGAGCTGAGTCTCGCAGGAGCGGTGTTTGCGGAAGCCGTGTTGTTGAGTGGACAGGATGCTGTTCGATTCAAGGTGATGCATGATGGCACTGACAAGGACGTGTTCAAGGATTTTGGCAGGAACGCTGGTGAGGGAGATGGGGCGGTAGTTGGACGCCTTGTAGTGTTCTCCCTTTTTAAACACTGGGGTCACCAATGCTTCCTTCCAGTCCTTGGGTACCTGGCCTGTGTGTAGCGACGACTTGTAGATGGTGGTGAGTATGGGGGAGAGTTCTGTGGCCAGCTCTTTCAGCACGCGTGGAGTGATGCCATCTGGGCCTGCTGCTTTGGTGGGGTTGAGTCTTGCCAGGAGCTTCTCAATGCCTTTGGTACTGATCGTGATGTCATCCATGGAGGGAAAGTCATCACGGGAGTCAGGCATTGAGCACCGATCCTTGAACTCTGATGCTGTGTATGCGGTACCTTCGCTGAACGCAGTGTAGAACTGGTTGTTCAGTAACTCAGCCTTTTGTTTAGGGTCGGTGATGAGCTTACCGTTAGACTTTAGGGCAGGTACGCCAGTGGTGGTGGAGCGCTGGTGCTTCACGTAGGTCCAGAATCTCTTCTGACTAGATCTGGGGCTTTCTTCTGAGCTGGTGGGAGAGAACAGGTGCTCGGTGTATCTCCAGTAGGAGCGCCGCATCTGCTTCCTGATCTCTCTGCTCAGTTTCTTGACTTCTCTCCGCATGTCCAGGTTGCCACTTTTCTTCATCTTCCTGTAGAGCCTGTCACGCTTTCTAATGAGACGACGGATGTCTGGGGTCAACCAGGGAAGGGATTCCTTTTGTCTAGGTTTCTTGGTTGGAATGTGTTTATCCATACTACCTTTCAGTGCTAACTTGAACTTCTGCCACAGTTCTTCTGTCGATGTGTCTTCCGAATTTGTGAAGTCCTGCTGAAGTGTTTCCATGTCTTGCTTCATGGCTTCCCAGTTGGCACGCCCATAGAGAGGGATGGGACGGCTGGCATTCTTCAGCACGTCTGGCTTGATCTTGTACTCGAAGTACACGATACTGTGGTCGGAGATACCAGGGATGACTTCAACACGGGGGATGAGGGATGGAGAGTTTGTGAGGACTAAGTCTAGTGTGTTTTCTCCGCGCGTTGGTTCCTGTACTATCTGGTCTAAACCTGTATCATACAGGAGGTCGACAAACTGCTGGTGGAGTGCCGTGTAGGCCGGGTTTGGTTTCAGCGTCATGGCTTGCCAGTTCCATGATGGAAAGTTGAAGTCACCGACGATGATCAGTTGGGCGTTCTTCATCGCTGAAGCTCTGCGCAGTGCTGTATCAAGCTTCTCAAGGGCTGCTTTGTCAGAGGAAGATGGACGATAGAACACACAAAGGTAGAGTGGGCGCTGGTTGCGTGTGAGTAGCTTCAGCCACAGAATTTCACCGCCAGGATCAAGCTCGGGGACCTCTGTGCATTGCAGGTGATCCCTAACTGCGATGAGGACTCCGCCGCCGCTCTTGTCGATGCGGTCTTTTCTGAAGACATTGAAGCCGTCAGGGAAAAACTCTGTGGTCTTGATGTCTGGGTTGAGCCAGGTCTCTGTACCAAAGACAACATCTGGTTTGGTGCTATGCAACATGTTTGCTATCTCTGCAGGTTTCCCAGAGGCTGACTGGAAGTTGACATTTAGCAGCCTCAGTGGTCGGTTTTGCTGTCTGCCGAGCTGACTGTTGCGGGTGGGAGTAGAGGAGTGGAGAGGCTTGAATCCAGATTCACTTTCTGGGAGGGAGGAGGAACTAAGATTTCTGCTGTACTCCTGCTCGACACCATGTAGGTCAAAGAGGGTGCTGCTATAGTTGTCGTTGGCGCAAATGACACATCGCCATGTTGTGTCAAGGGTGATGTCCAGGTAAGTGTCGGATCCAATGTGCTGGCAGGATGCGTGGAACCAGGTTCCACATGTCTCACATTCTACTCCTCTGTCAGACCAAGTAACTGGTAGATCACAAATCCCACAAGGGGCACTTGAAGAATCATTGCTGGACATACTGATGATAAGAAGGGCAATGAAAACAAAAGAAAACGTTCGCAAACTCAAAAGATAAGAATCGCCAGTGTGGGAGGGGGGTGCCATGCCAATGTCACATTGAAGTGAAGTTTTTCCTCCTAACTAGCAAAAAGAAATTATAAATGAGAACAAAAAAGAACTCTAAACCCTATCTACCACTTATCTAGCGTAGATGGTGCCCTCCAGGAGCCTCCACCGCTGAAGATTGAGTTGGATTGGAATCCCCAGGGCTGGAGGTCCTGAGAGGACAGCCATCTTGGCTGGTGACCTTTGACCTGGTCCAAGGTCAAGGCACAACCCCAGCTGTCTGCACAACAGTCCTGTTGGTGTTTCATCTTCCTCCAGTAGAAAATAGAATAGAATACAATAATTAGTATTTCCTTTGTGTAATTTCATGTACGTACTGCCACCCAGAGTAAAAGGAAGATCCTTTTTGTTTGTTGATTAGAAAAAAAGCCACACCTCATTACATATATTCTTGTACAACCAACCTGAATGGACAATTCACAACATAGTGTAACGTTTGTACTAGTAGATTTGCCCTTGAAAATCTGTACTATCATATAACGTTACTATGGAAGAGAACTACTGTACACTTTTCACCGATAATTAGTAGAATCATATCATAATGTTTAATTAGTAGAATTGTAAGATATACTCTGTATTCTTTCTTTTTTCGTTGCAGTTTAAAGTTGGCCATACAAAATTGACTGTACTTTTTGTCGTGTCAATAAAGCTTGTTGATACAATACTAGTACTGTCTCATCAGTCACTGCAAAGCGCAACAATATTCCATGCATGCGCTCCCACCACTTACCGCGGCATTCTGACGCTACGGTATCGCTTATCCAGACACTCTAAACGTGGGTAAATCAAACAAAATTTACACAATAACGACGACAAGTTACCCAAATTTGTTACTGCGTTTGTGTATTGTTGCCAATTTTAAGATAAACAGTACAATTTTTCACTTACTTTTAACGGACTTCTTCCCGGCGACATATATGTACTCCCAGCCGCTAAGTTGAAAACCCCTTCCTCATTGGCTGTACCCGAGCTGACCAATCAGGTCATCGCTTCCGCTAAGTGTCGGGCGCATATTGGTTCCCTTCTAAATTCAATTAGCCACAATGCACAGCTGCAGGTAAACAGCTTACGTCACGCGCGGAAACGTCCATAACCATATATGGTGCAACGGACGCACGTGCAAACGTGACCATATATGGTTACACGCGCGAAACGCGAGCTCGGTGAAAATATGCGTAGATACCCCGCCAAATTGGCTTTTAAATGATTTTGAAGTGACGTTTGGCCAAAAATAATACCGGGTCCTTTTAATAAGTATCTCACGCAGTATCATACCAACTTTCAAGTCATCTGGACGTAACACCTGGGCACGGGAGACATAAATATACAGCCGGGCCAGAAAATGACCTTAAAACATCCCTAAAATCATTGTAAAGGTATCTATCAAAAAAATGAGAAAAACGGGTCTGGGTATTGGCCCACTGTACCCTTCTGCCAAATTTCAGGCCATTTGGTCCAGGAACGACGGAGAGGAATCACTTTAAAGGTCGCGACAGGAGAAAGAAAGAAAGAAGAAACAGTATGAAAACAATATTTTCACTCGAAGCGTACCTACGGTACGCGGAGTGAAAATAATCAATGCTTTAAATCTTAAGGAAGCAGACACATTTTGCCAAGGATATTACATCAATATTCTGGGCCAAAACGCAAATCTTTCGATGGATACTTTAGATTCATCTGCATTCTCTTTCAATCCAAAATCTATGGATATTGCATATTTTAAAGTTAATTTTACATATTTTAAGCTGCATGTTACAACAAGACCAAGGTAAAGAAAAAAACAGAGTTAACACTCTGAAGGTTTGAATAGTGAGTCTTCTGTACAGGATGTATTTCACAATTGAAGAATTCTGTACAGGAAGACAAGTTGTACCATGATACATTAAGGTTTTGGACTGGATAGTTTTATAACAAACATACATCTAAATAATGTGTCATAGTGGATCCATGCTGTCTTGATGTTGTATGGTTACCGTAATGTATAGTTACAGACATGCTTTACAAACCACTGGAAGAGTAGCTTGCAAAAGGCATAGCCAAAAATACACTCCAGTTCCAACCCTCACCATCTTCCTATCTATCCTTGCTGCTGTGCTAAATGCCACATTTTGACCAGGCATATAATTTTATTTTAGTCAAGATATCCAACTACACCCTTTCTTTTTACCCACGAAATCTTCCAGATTTAAATCTTAAGTTCAAGGAATAGACAACATAATACAGAGCACTGTGAAGTTCAAAGTTGAACTCTTTGCCAGTCTCACCATCTTCCTGTCCTTGCTGCTGTGGTAGCAGGTAGCAGGTCAGCACCCTCCCCTGCACGCTGGCGTTGTACTCGGACTGGAGAGGGATGAGAGGTTTGGACTGGTTCTCCGCCAGCCACAGGGCCCACAGCTTCTTCAGCTTGGTGAAGTTGAAGGGGAGGAACTCCAGCCTGGACAGGACAACAAGGATGATACTGGGGTCAGGTATATTTTGTTGTTTTCACAGACTTTAAGAAATGTCAAGAGGTATGGAATGGACTGTCATGTAGCAACACATGCTAAAAGGAATACTGTAAATGCCTTAAGTTTGCAGGGATTTAACTTTGTGGTAGGGCCTAGGGCGAGAATGGAGTTTTTGCAATGGTTTCAAGTTCACATCAATTTTGAAACAAGGGGTAGGCAGACAGAAGACAGGACAAGGGTTTTCCTGGTGGTTTTAAGTTTGCTGTGAAGAGGCCACTGTGAAAACCACAAACAATAAGCCACCGCAAGAATTTCGGCAGTACCTGATACTAGTAGTAGTTACCTATTCTGAGACATGTCACATCATTTATACTAATCATAAATTCCATAAAAGTCATCATAATTTCAATTTTTCATAGACTCAATCAAAGAACAATGAACAATACAGACATCATGATAGAGACAAGTACAGACATTGCTATTCTCTAACTGTTTACTACCCAAGTGAATACGAAAGAAGTTTTACCTGTTGTCACTGACATTAATGACCTTGAGGTTGGGGATCCTGCCGATCTCGTCTGGCAGTCTCTCCAGCTGGTTACTCCTGACAGACAGCACCGTCATACTGCTACAGCTGCCCAGCTAACGGCAAAAAATGTTCACATTTAATCTAAGAGTTTTATGGTATTCTAGCGATAGTTACCAGTACAAAACATTCAGATCCAGATCACTCACTCACTCACTATCCATTGTTGGGATATAGTTTTCTATCTGTATCTAGCTAGCATAACTGCCTTCAGCGTAACACACCAGCTTTGCACGCACACCGCGTGGCAGCTGCTGATTATATTATACTGAACGACCTGTCACACCTAATTTTTGCACATCTATCTGCAAGTATTCCTTAAGACTTAAAAGCTCAGGTCCATAGGATAAAGTTCAGGTCCGGGTCAGAACCTGGATCTAAACTACTTTTCAGTAGTTAATAAATTATATTTTGGGCAAGACACAAGTGCTTTTTGTAGATGCCTTGTGCATCCATGCAAATTCAAATCATTCATTTTACTTGGAGCACCTTTTACTCGCAGTGAACAAAGACACCCTACCTCTGCTGGTAGCTCCATGAGGCAGTTCTCGTCAGCGATCAGAGTTCGTAATCTCCGCAACAGTCCTATAGTTGGTGGCAGGTGCTGTAAACAACAGGGTAAACTACGATATTATACCAAATGGTGCATCAGGCCATACCTGTCTCTGTTTCTAAAGCCCTGAGCCACACAGCTTTGTTCAATGACTACAGCAGGGGGCTAGTCAGCTGGTAATGGTCTATACAAAATTTTTGTCCAACAAGAAATGTACCATATTCTTTCCCAAGTACTGAGTGCTAAGCAGAAAAAGAACATGTACCATTTTGAAAGCCTTTGGTATGAATTAGCCAGGGGCCAAACTCACAACCAACATATACTGAAAGCAAGGCAAACACCCTACCCACTTGGCTGTTGCAACAAAGTGAGAGGTGGTGACCCTGTATAATTGTAACTGTCTTTTCTTGAAACAGTAAAGACACATTGAGTATCGGAGTATCTATAAGTCTAGAAATCTGCTTCAAGAGAAATGATCTGGTACAGTGCTGTAGACCCTATGATACATGTGTGTATCTTTCCACAATAGACACAGACATGTTGTTTAAGATAATTTTAGTTGCAGTAAATTTTGTAGAAAACCTCTTGTTTAAAAGCAACCTTACCTCTAAATCGTTGTAAGACACATCAAGTTCTTGCAGCGAAGCAAGCCTGGATAAAAAAAATTGCATAGAGTTGGCCTCATTAGCCAGTAAGCACACTTTCATCTAGCAGTAGAACTGTCAAGGGATGTTTCACCATTCCTAGACTGATCACACATTGTGCAGTAATATTTGCCAATAATGAATAAACTCACCCTCCAATAGAGTGTGGTAGGGACAGGAGTTGGTTGTCGTCGACCTTCAAGACCACCAATTGAGTTAATGCACCTGCACACAGAAATACAGGATTGAAAAAAGTTAAAAGTTGAAAAGATTACCTACTGACAACAACTTCTCGTGGTTTGTATTTTCAACATTTTTTCCCCACAAACAGCCTGGCCAAGTGCAGGCCTGGAATTGCAAATGCCCAGTGTCAGATGATCGAACACCAGGCCATGTTGTACTCACCAATACCAGCTGGAAGGTCCTGTAGGAGGTTGGTAGAGAGGTGGAGGTCCGTCATTTTGGTCAGGTGTTCAACTTCTTCTGGCAGGTCTTCTAACTGGTTTTTGGATGCGTCCAGGAAGCTAAGTCTCTGCAGGTACCTTATGGCCTTAAGGTTGGTTAAAGAGAGTTAAACGTAAGCTGTTTTCTTACTCTTTATTTGCCAAAAAGCAAGAAAAATGTGGAGATGAATTGTTTAACATAACTTTAAAACTTGAACAAGGGAGAAGTAACTGGATAAGTTTTGTTAACCGTCAGATGTTTCAGATGAGCTGATCCACTATTTTTCCTGGGTGACTGAAATACTTGATACATGTAGTTGTTTTGATAACAAACATTTTAGGCATTCAAACTTACCTGTGGAAAAGTGTGAATGGCGTTGCTGTCTACCCATAGTTCTTGTAGGCTGGACATGTGGCACACCACCTCTGGCTATACATAACACAATACAAGTAAAGTTCATCATGTCAGTTCAACTGGTCAAACGATAGATCCTCAACTGGTCAGTGGACTAGCCCCCTGCAAGTGTGGGGAAGACTGCATGAAAGTCATAATGAAAATCTAAAATGATCTAAGGCTGTCTCCAACTTTAATGTGTTTCTGCCCCATCCATGATTTGGAGGCCCATGTTATTGATTATTCACAGTGGATAAATCTGTCATATTTCACTAAGGCCACACCAATTTAATTTCTTGGTTCACGGATTTTTTCATAAAAAATATGGAGCGAGAGGGCGAAATAAAAATAAAAATTGTAAAATGGTTGGGGTAAAGGTAAGGGCTAATCCAAAACATAAAGAATAAAAAGTTTTCAGCTTGAAAAAAAGTACAAAAGACTATTACTGTACAGTAACAGCACCTGTTCATTGAAAATTACAAAAGTAGTGTCAGTTTTTATGTTTGCTACACCAGAAAGCTGGCGAATGGTTTCATTTATGGTGAAAATTTGCTGAGTGGTAATTTTTATTTTTATTTTTTTTTCCAAAAAATAGGAGCGAGCGAATCCGTGAACCAAGAAATTAAATTGGTGTGGCCTAAAAAATACATTTCCATTTGTCATACAGTTTATATTTTTCGGAGATGGCTGCATTATTTTCCCTCTCAACAAGGAAATTTCAATCCTAGGATGGAGGGATGGGCCCTGAAGACAGACAAAATGACTGGCTTTAAGTTTAGTAAATATGAATAGCTAAACACACACATTGTACATTTTGTAACTTCTGCCTTACCAGTTCTGAGAAGTCATTGTTCCCCATGTCCAGCCTCTCCAACAAGATCAGTCGACTGATGGATCTGAAAAAAAAAAACATAACTGATTTTACTGCAGCTGTAGATGATATACCCAGTATATACAGACTATAAATTGGATAACTGTTTAAGTTAAGTTAAAGTGGCCCATTCATCTGTAACAGATGCTAATAGGGTGGCACATATCTCCATTTCTTTAGCACTTGGGCCACACATCTGTGGAAGCCACTACAGCAGGGGGCTAGTCTGCTGGTAGTGGAGCGTGTTTTACTCCCATACTCTTCCTCATTGGTGGTGAGTGCTAGGCAAAGAAAGCAGCATGTACCATTTTTTAAAACTCAGCCGGGGATCAAACTCAAAACCTACCGAATGCAAGGCGAACACTCTGAAATATCCAATCACACATGTCAATAAGTAGCCTGAATATCATCCTAGTTAGTTTACTCAGGTTCCCTTGTCTGAGTGTCATCCTAGTTAGTTCCTCCAGGCCTCCCACACTCTCCCCAAACTAACTGTTGGTGAGGTTATGGGCGCCCGAGTGACACTAAGGCTAGTCAAAGTTGTGACAGTAACTTACTTGGGAAGTGTCTTCATGTGGTTCTCTCTCACCTCCAGAACCTTCAGCCTGGTCAATCTGAGGGAAAAGTGCAACATATAAACCTTTCTGATGCTGTTACTTTTTTAGATTTTTTTGTCACCCATCTCTAAATTGGCTGAAATGGACAATCAACATCAAAACAGAGTCTGTGGGCCCAATTTATGCCTAGGTTATACTTAGCCCTGGGGAGTTTGTATTGATAGGCTTGACATTTCTTCTTATCTCTGTGTTTTCATTTTCATCTCTGAGACTTGTGGTTTGCAGGGGCTCTGAATATGGAATTACTTAGTTGACTCCCAAAATGACCATCAGTAGGATGGACATGCACCTAAGCACTCGCTCATCTCCTAAACTCTCACGTGCTGGCTTCAAGCGCCTACTGATCTCCAGAAGTGAAGAAACAGCCATCATCATCATCATCATCTGAGACTTGCTAGATTTTTATCTTGAAGTGTCTAAGAGCCAAGATGATCAAGCACTACCAAAAACACAATTGCAACATTCTCAGCACAGGTAACCAGGATTGTCACCAGGATATTTTCACAAGGGCGCATATTGGGGGCAAAACAATGTGGCAAGCAGTGCAGACATTCAAGCATTCAAAAAGGATCTTGGTGCATCCTCCTTTGAAAATCTTCAAATTTGTAAGAAAGTAGATGTGTTCTTACCTGCCGAAGTTTCCCGGCAGGTAGTCCATGAAGGTGTCGTTCAGGTAGAGCTCTGTCAGGTTCAGCAGTTGAGTGAAACCATCTGGGAGCCTGGGCAGGTGGTGGGGAGAAAACTTTAGGCTTTACACATTTCTGGCCTGGGTTACAGAAAGCAATAGACCAGGTGGTATATAGAGGGATTATGAATGTCATGCTACTAAATTGTAGGAAAAGGTAGGAAATATTAGATAAATGAAATATTGGCTAAATGTTATATGGACAATGTATTCCCTCAACATATTTAGCATGGCTAGTTATTAACAAGAGTGGTGTCTCTGTCCTTGGTGCTGAATGACACACCAAAAACTGGATGTGTATATAGTACTTGCCATACCAAGTTACAAGAAAAACACAATAACAATGCATTGAGACTAGGTATCATAACAAAAGAAAGAAACCTAATAAACCTCTAAACATTCTCAGGGCTCGAAATTCATTTTTGGGATCAGGTGCACTGGTGCACCCAGCTTAAATAATTGGGTGCACCAAAATATTTTTGGGTTCACCACTTAAATTTAAGTAGAATGTCAGAAAAACCTAATAACAAAACATAGTTAGTGGTATCAAATTCTTAAACAAGTACCATGACAGACATTCTATTATCTTTCTAATACTTAGATGTCAAGAATATTATGTATACTAGTACACTTTGATATCTCTACATACTAAACCCATGAAAATATTTGGGTGCATCCTGTGCACCCACTGAAAAAAATTTGGGTGCACAGCTTCAATTTTGGGTGCACCTGGGTGCACATGCATCCAGTATTTCAAGCCCTGATTCTAAAGAAACATCTGCAGCACTTACTTGCCCAGTGGGTTGACACTTGCCTCCACATAGGTAAGGTTCTTACAAGCCTTGATGCTTTCTGGAAGATCTCGTATTCCTTGGGAGAAACATTTTCTTATATTTAGCCAAGTTGCCACAAAACCAAAAAAAACTTTGGGACTATCGATATAGGAATGCACATTATTTTTAAGATAGAAAAACAACAACTCATTAAACAATTACTCTATCAAATCAACAGCAAACTTAGTATTCGGATGTTTTAATGCAGAAGATATGTTTTTCCCATCTTAATGCACATACATGTATCATTAGTGTAGTTGCTAGATTATAGAATCATGCTGGGTATGGTTTTAGTATTGCAGCGAGCTGTCAGAAAATAGACATATTATATAATGCATGGCTGATCTGACCTCCAGTCTATATAGGAATATACATCTATAAAGGTAGAAAAACAACAATGAAATATTCACTCTAGCAAATCAATAGCAACCTAGTACTTGGATGTTTTATGCAGAAGATATATCATGTAATGCACGGCTGGTCTAATCTCCAGTCTTACCATTCTTACTGATGTCCAGTTCCGTGAGACTGACCAGACTGGCCACGGCCGGAGGAAGCATCAGCAGCTCATTGTCACTCAGGCCCAGCTTCTGCAGCCCATGGCACATAAACAGGGGCTGTGCAAAAGGAGAAATACAATATTCTTCAACATGATTATCCATATGTCATTCATTTATTGATATGTTTGAATATTCACTCACTCATTCATTCATTCACCTATCAATCCATTCAGCCATTTATCCATTCACTCATTTACATGTACTCACTCACTCACTCAATAAATCAATCAATTAATCAATCGATTAATCAATCAATCAAAAAAAGTTATCATCTTAAAGCATTTTTCAATGTACACTGGGGAAAAGCCCATACAAAAATTGTAAAAAAAAACATTGATTAAACGATTGGATGACAGAAAAAGACTTTCCAGAATATTGGTTGGAAGGAACTAAAACTAGCACACAAAAAAAAACAAATACAAGTTCAACAATTCATGATGCACCTTTTAATCAAGAATGTACAAATGCATTTTTTTTCCTTTGGACATAGTTTAAGCCTTCTCAGGAAATACGCGAGGAGTAGAGCTTTCAGTAGAAGGTCACCCCTGGAAGAAATACAATGGGCGTGAAGACATCCACCTATCAACTCTTTCAAGCCCACTTGGAAGTCTAAGGTTAGCTCCAAGGTAATTGGTTGTATCCCCGAGATGGCCATATACAGGCAGGGTGGCTATGAGACATGTAATATACGTGACTTCTACCACCACAGTCCATGAGCCAGGGGACATATTGGTTAACCATCAGAGCCAGCAAATTTTCCTTCTGATTCTTATACAGTAGAAAGTATCTGCTGGTACATATTTGACATATTAGCCATTCTGGTATCATCATAAGTCAATATATTCTGCATCTACAGTCTTTGAAGAGTCCTGTAGTTGCATTCAGTCTTTCTTCATCTTTTTCTACTGTGCTTTGAATCCTGCAAGCTTCCTTAGCCCTTGGAGTTTCTTTACTGTTGTAGGAAGGGCTTGGCCTCTGTGCTTTCAGCAAGCTAAGCAGGTTGACACAATGTCTTCCCTTGTGTGGCTATATCTGCTTTATGGTAGCTTTATATGTACAAACACTTTTAAGACCTAAACCAGACTTACCAAACGATGCAGTTTTGTGCTTTAAACAAGGAGGAAGAACAAACAATCAAACATCAATCAAAATACATATCATCAGGCCAGACAGTTTGCAAAATAAATGGCAATCCTCAAACAGCCACAAAAAAACAACAACATATAAGAAATTCAGTGCTGGAACGGCATTAACATGTTATTCAGCCACTCCACACAGGATTTATGACTCCAGGTTCAGAAGGTGACCGCCCGAATCACTCCTGACAGCACTCTATATTCCTTTTAGATAAGTGCGCGGCAGTCTTCCGTCTCCTATGGTTTTCACAGGTCAGGTACAGGTGTCAGATCCAAATTTTACCAATCCATTATATCGTCTGCCTGTCGCCTCCGACGTTGTGTGAAGTGCAGGCCCGACTTTGTGTCTCCAGACTTTCTCACGTTCTGACTTTAGAAAAACTTCTCCACAACATGAGGGAATAGCAACAAACAATAAATGTATTCTCTGCGATTCTGTTGAAAATATTGAGTCCAAATAATATTATGTAGAATCTTGAAGTTGAAAAGTTCTTTCTTTTTGAATATCAATAAAAACTGTCATTAATCATTCAAGATGTGTAAGAAACAGTATTATTTCCTGCATTTTGAGGAACAAATTTAATAAGATAAAAACAATATTTCTTTACCTTTGTTACAAAAAACAACAAAAAAGCCCTCTACAAAACAAAGCATAGGGGCCCAAATCACAGCATACCAGGGGATAGAAATCACACCATATGGGGCTCCCTATGCTCAACTGCACTGGTGAGAACAGTGGTAAGAAACATATACCAGTACTGATATTTACAGCCCTGTGAGAGCACATTTTTACTCACTAACAGAGATATCTGATAGACAAACAAAAGATTAACTCTCCCACTCAAAACTCATGACCACAGCTTGCCCAGAACAACTTCTGCTGCAGTACCAAGGAAAGCTGACAGTGTGGCAAAAGTCTTGAACTGAAGACTAATTCTTTCATAGGACAAAACCTAACCACATACTTAATTTCATGGCAAATCCATCCATCACTTCTTGAGTAATGCTACTTAAAGCAACATACATTCAAACACTACGAAAAATGTCAATCTTCTCGGCTAGGGTAACAAACCAAGGCCTAAGCAACTTACAAACACTACCAAAAATATCTATCTTCGGAGCAAGCATAGGGGCATATCACACTGTAGGAGCTCCCTATGCTGTTTCTGAGAACCTGGTAAGAAACCTACCCTGGGCAGGTCTCTGATCTGGTTGGAGTCCAGGTACAGCTCCTCCAGCGACTTGGTGTACTCGAAGATCTCGGGCGGGACGTGCTCCAGGTTGGCATGCTGGAACTCCAACACCCTGATCACCACCTTCTCACGGGGGGCACAGAAACAGGAGCGCAGCATCATCCACAGGGAGTCTGCACACCTGCACACATGGGGGAGGGGGGCAGGTTAGTTTTCAACTTTAAATCTAACACTGAGAGCACCCTGATCACCACCTTCTCACGGGGGGCACAGAAACAGCTGCGCAGCAGCATCCACAGGGATTCTGCACACCTGCATAGAGGGGGGAGGAGGGTAGGTTAGTTTTCAGAACAAGGGTGTCAACCTCCTTGATCAGAATTACATCTGGCCTGGCGCCCATCTCAGCTTCAAAGCCCCGGGCCACACATGCTAGGGTGCAAGCACTACAGCAGTGAGCTAGTCCACTGGTAGTGTAGTGTGTTTAGTTTCCATACTCTTCCTCTTAGCAGAGAAATAAGTATGTAGTATCTTTCAAAGAACATTAAGAGCACCCTGATTGCCACCTTCTTATAGGGGGCACAGAAACAGGAGCGCAGCATCATCCACAGGGAGTCTGCACACCTGCACACATGTGGGAGGGGGGCAGGTTAGTTTTCAACTTTAAATCTAGCATTGAGAGCACCCTGATCACCACCTTCTCACGGGGGTGGGGGTGGGGGGCACAGAAACAGCTGCGCAGCATCATCCACAGGGAGTCTGCACACCTGCACACCTAGGGGGGAGGGGGGCAGGTTAGTTTTCAACTTTAACTTTAGCTGGCTTTAAATTTCACATTGGGATCACCACCTTCTCACAAAGGGGCACAGAAACAGAGAGAAACTGCTTGTTGGCCTACATGACAACGCCATGACAACATAAATAGATATGTTTAAATCAATGCTGCAATCAAGTTGGCTCTACTTATTTAAGGTCAGATATAATTTTAACATTATGGAAATGAAAGTCATGAAATTTTGACATTGAACATGAAAACCCTGATACTAGGAGGCTAGAGAATAAAAATTAAAGCAATGTGCCAAAAACTTAGTACTTATTTGAAAAGGTATTTTGGCATCAATTGGTAGGGTATCAAGGATTTTGCTCCAGGCACTTCCACATTTATAGCTCTCATTGCTAGAGTATAATTATAGCATCAATTTCAATGCATATCGGTGCAAACACATGACTATAGTAACCCCACTTATCCCTCTGTATTAAACTGAACAATCTTTGGTTAGACAAATGTTTGGTTAAGAAATGATTGGAGACAGCTACATCTTCATGTATGCAAGGGTCTAAAAATGGTGCGAATATGAAGCAGACACACTCTGGAACTGATGATAAGCTAATTAAGCCATCAATCAGTAGACATGAGAGATGGAATCATTAAAGCAATTCAGATTCATATATACCTCACAGATTCAGAAAATTCCAAAAAGGAATGTATGAATTATTGGAGCAGACTAGTCATCCAAGCCACCGATATCTTGACAAGTGGAGATGCAAGGTATATCTGTCTGGGGACCGAGGAGTTTCAGAAAATACTTGAATGCGGATCATATTCTTGCATACCTGAAATCATGTATGGGGAATGAGGACACTTACCTTAAAAGTACAGCACACTTTCAAGTTTACGTTCTACTGAATACGGTATACCTTTAAATTTCACATGCCTACTGGGCATGACCTCCCACTATTAAAACGTCTATTTTCCACTCCATTTCCGGCCTATTTTTAGAAGAGTCCACAGCTAAAGATTAACATTGACTTTGCCCTCCTTGCATTGCTGTACAGGTCTTCACGTGGAGTCACGACTTTCTTGATTGAGCACTAATAGAATACGGCATGAGTCATGAACGTAAAGATCATTTATCCAGGCACGTAATATCTCCATGCATTTGCATTATTGCCTCGACCTTCCATGCTTGAATATTAGCAGGGTTATGTCTGAAGAATGAGGTTGGTTACCTCGGGACACACACGACATTCCTCACGTTCCATCTTGGAGGGAGGCATAATCTGAGAAGCTTATTTTCAAAACTGTAGACTGTTTTTTCTGTAAACATTTGCTCCTTTCAAGACTTGTGTTAGAACTTTGTCTTAAGCTGTGTGGTTGACATGACCTTTTGAAGAAGCCTTTGAGTTTAAACATGATTGAAATTTTCTTCTGTTGAGGTCTGTGTTTTGACAGTTTCCTTTTTAGCAATATTGCCAGTTGATGCTAACAAGGCAGTTGGTGGATTGAATCAATAAACTTGAACAAAATTTAACTTAATTCCCCTAAAGCAGACAGTCTTTCACTTGTACACAAGTTTGCATAATGGCCTTCAGTGAAGAAAAGTTCAGCAATACAAATGATTTTATACTATTATAGCTATTAACAACCACGCATTAAAACACACACAAATACATGTACACAAACACACACACACATGCACAAACACACTCAAACAAATGCACAAACACACATGCACACATTCACACAAACACACATGCACATACTCTCTCTCTCGCACACACATACAGAAGGAAAGACACACACACATGCACACACACACAGATAGTCAAAGTCAAATACACACAGGATGCAATACCTCCTTGGCAGTGGTAAGAAATGACCTTTCTCTGACATTATCAGTTTTGACTGCTTAAACAAGGCCAATGGTATGATTGCCTGCGGCCATCCCTCCATAGATTTTATCTACAGGCCATGCATATTTATTGATGGCCAGAAACTGGATATCCATTCATGTCTAGGAACAAGATGGGGGCCAGTCCAACCCATTTGTCTGCAACATTCATCTCAGTACAGAGGCTGAATCTACTCCATATACCGTTATAAATATTAATACATGTACAAAACTAGAGTTCCACGAACACATACCTTTGCCAAATAATTTGTTATGTAGAATGATGTCTGTAGACAAATGCGTTACTCATTTCATTTTCTTTATAATTAAATGCTTGGAGTTGGTTTATAAAATTTCGGCATTTATTATGCAAATTAGATACCAATTTACAATTAATTGATATCAAATTGTATCAAGCATTACTTAAGCTATCAGCATACCAAAAATCATGATGATCCTTTGATCCATTCTTGACTTATTCTCTTTCAAAGTCTTTAAATACACCTCTTACTCTCTTCCCTCTTTCTCAGTTACATATGTGACAACTTTGATGAAAGTACTATAATGGAATGCAGTGGATTTATGAACTTTTCCTAATCAATTATGAAAATTAGCTGTTAACTTGCATAATAAGTATCACATTATATAAGTCTTCATTTAGGCTATCTACATGCCGAAAATCATGACGATCCGTCAACACGTTAATATTTTCTCATTAATTATGCAAATGAGATCATCATTTGCATGATAAATATGTATTGACATTTCTCTCTTTCTCAGCTACATATGTGACAAGTTTTAAAGCCCTATCATGGAATGTAGTGAATTTATAAAATATCCTCATTAATTATGCAAATTAGCTGTTGATTTGCATAATTGTTATCTGATTATGTAGGTCTTCACTTACGCTACCTACATACAAAAAAAGATGATGATCCGTCAACATGTTCATATTTTCTCATTAATTATGCAAATGAGGTCACCATTTGCATAATTGATATCTGTCGACATTTCTCTCCTTCCCAGCTACATATGTGACAAGTTTGAAAGTCCTATCATGGAATGAAGTGGATTTATAATTTTTCCTCATTAATTATGCAAATTAGCTGCTATTTTGCATAATTAGTATACCATTATGTAAGTCATCACTCATTCTATCTACATACCAAAAATCATGACGATCCGTCAACACGTTGTAGAGTTATTCTCATCCAAAGTTTGAAAGGAAACCGGCGCCTGCAGTTCCAAAAAAGCTGCTAGGGGGCCCAAACTCACAGCACTCACTCTCTGCCTCGAGGGCTATCTACCACTCAAAAATCATGATCACAGCATGTCCAGAACACGAGATATCAAAAATTGAGGTTCTGCTGCAGTACCTTAGCAAGCCGCTAGGGGGCCCATTATCGAACTTGACCTTCGTTTTCCCGACCCCTACCCACCTACCAAATATTATCGGGATCCATCCAAGACTTCTTGAGTTATGCTGTTAACAGACACACAGACACACACACAGACAGACTCACAAGCCCAAAACATAACCTTAGCCATTCTGGCAAAGGTAATAAATACTTGGGATGGGTACATTACAGTCCTTTATGCCGAAAAGCAGTGACACTGACAAAAGACACCTGATCGTTTCCATAATCATATTCAGTTGCTTGAGTAACTGTTTTATGGCACATCTTATTAGTATATTACCGGGATGTCTGACCTCAATCGATGCTACAGTCCTTTATTAACAGAAATTTATTTTTGAATGGATGCACAAAATGAGGATTGTGACTTTCTCTCCATGTACTAGTACTTCAGTTTGAAACAATACGTCTGAATGACACATCTTTTCAATAAAATAAAAGGTGATCAACCCGAATAACCTAATACCTGGAGATTGTTTTGGATAAAACTATAAATATATGTGGCAAACAAAACTGTAGATCATACTCAAAGAATGCAATTATGCTTTATCTAATTACAAGTTATAGCTTATATTCTTATTATCAAATAAAACAAATATGCACAGTCAGGCATTTATAAGTTGATTTAAACTAAGGTTACGTACAGGAGTCATTTACTAGCCGACTTATGACATTTAGCAAATGTGATAATTACTACACTGACAGCGCCACCCTCAAAGCCAAGTGAGGTCTCTGATCAGAGTTTTAATTTTCTTTCTTGCTGGTCTCCCCCTCTGTCAGAACGTGATATTGATGATCTGGTTGAAAAAGGGAATATTCATCATTGTGCCCTGTCCCCAGCCGGCACACTGGTAAAAGTGTGGGCGGACAGTTCCCTGTCTCAGGGCTCCATGTCAATTAGCACTCGGAGAGGGGATGCTAGGAATGCAAATGCAGCTCCGCAAGGTTCATCCAGGACTTGTAAAAGTCTATCTGACAATCTGGGCCATTTCCTGACTGTACATACTGAGCAAAGTAGCTCTCTCTTCCTCCGCACTTTGTGGCTTTACTCTACACCTGAGAATGCAATGATAGCTCCCCTACGGCAATGCCAATGGGCAAGAGTGGCGGTGGTTATTGAGTACTTCAACTGGAAGATCAAAATGTTAAAGAAAAAAAAAAAACTTAGAGGATACTTCATCATTTAAATATATATGATACACATGTCCATAGAAAGAGCCACTGTCCTTGGAGGTGAATATTCATTATTTATCTTCAGTAATAATCAATCATTGAATATGCCATTGGGGATTCCACTCCACATCAGTAACTGTCTATCACTATCAGTGACAGGTGTCTGTGAAAATTTCATGATCATCAGTAACTGGGCTCGGTATTTCCAAACCACCCTCTTCACCGCTGACCAACTGTAAATCTTGAAATATTTGCAGTATTTTTGAGGTTATCTTTCCACCACGAAACCATCACACTTGAAACAATTACATTCACAGCTGGGGTTGTACCATGTCTTTTGGAGTGGAGGCAAAATGGGGGTCCTGTGTTCGAGGAGGCGCCTTGAACATGTTAAAGGGGTATTGGTAGCAATTACTCCTTGTAAAAATATACCCTGCTACAACAAAATGCAAGAAAATGTGGTACCCTCTGTGTCACCAGGTATTACAATTACGAGCCTGCATCCACCATAAGCCTAAAACAAGTTGCAAAGGCCTCCTTTTACCTCCTACTGCAAAATTAAGTTCCCTCAAACTCACATGAATTTACAGTAACTCTTCCAAGGGGAATTGATAATGATGACGGAATGTAAATGACGAAATTTGTCATCATAAGTCTTGTTGTAGATAGCTACATTTTTGCTGATTCAAGAACCCATGAATATTCAATTCAATGCAGTTATTTGAATAACAATTTTAGCAAATTTTCACAAGGCAGAATCAGAAATGTACATTTACAATTATAAGCTTTGACAAATGGAGGAGTCAAAATAATTCCTCACTATATACTCAATGAGCTAAATTGAATATGGAATCATACAATATAGAAATTTATCAGCAAGATCTAAGCTTAAGATATATATAAGAATACTAGAAAAAGACGTATGACACTATGAATATATATAGCTTTAACTAAAAGTTACCAAGCTTGAGGTATAATACTGGAGGGTACCAATCAATCCATTTGCCATTGACCCCCTCTACCGAGAATGACAAATGGATCCATTAGCAGATCTAGCGTTCCCAACGTGCAGCTACATTGTACCCGTATCTTACATATACTATAGCCACTCTTTTGGAAAATGGGGGAAAACTAGGATTAGACAAAAGAGCGACTAGGATTATTTCTAGACGTCATTTAGTCTAAGCAATCATTGAAGAATACACTATATTCACAGCGTACAGTGCACAATTTTTGCCAATTAAGATTCAATAAGGATCAGCATTTCTCCTACAACATGCATGGCTGAACCACCTTCTGAAAGTAGCAGAGTTTGCTCTTGTGAATTTGAAAACCTCACAGTTCTCAAATAGTAATGTACTAACTGCAACATGTTTAGTGGCCCCAAGCCCCCCCCCCCCCACCTCCTACACCTGTCATTACGGCCTTCCCCTCAATTTTGAACCCTGGCAGGTTGTTTGAAAATTGTTACCCCCCAGGAGTTATCATTACACTTCATAAAACTTCAGATATGAAGACTGAAGCTGGGGGATTTCAACAGAGTCTGGTCTAAGGAAGGTAAAATTACGTTGTCCAATATGATACCTAAACCCCTGTGTTGCATGCAAATGTGCTATATGCATTCATAATCATCGTCAGCGATATGGGCCCAGCAATATGTCACTGTCTCCAACTCTTAGTTAAAAACCAAGGTGACTTTGGACATAAACAACATTAACAACAAGGACAACAACTCTGGCTGATAGAAGACACTCACACTGTTATCATTAACTAAAACATGCAAGGTGTCAGAGAAAATTTGCAGTGACGGTAAAGAACGTTGAATAATGCCAACGATATCGGAGCAAGCGCTCCGCCTACATATGATGACAACTCAGGCACCAATTTCCCTGGGGTACGTTGCAAAATAAAACATAATTTTTCCGATTCTATATCAAAATATTGAAATATATTCAACAAAATAACTGACAGATGCAGTTCTTACTATTCTTCCTTGTTTCAACATCATATCCATCCATCAATAAATATTGCACTATAAAATAACAGTATATACTCTCACATAAATCCTACGTAGAAGCACAATTTCATCCTGTTGATAGAATTCTGTATCAAAATCACATATATAAGAAAATAACAGAAGGACACAAAGACAGTTTTTACCTTACCATTCTTCCTTGTTTCAACATCATATCCATCCATCAATGAATATTGCACTATAAAATAACACTACAGTATATACTCTCACATAAATCCTACGTAGAAGCACAATTTCATTCAGTTGATAGATGAAGGACTGCAATAGATAACCTCCCTACCAGCTGGATGAATTGTCCATGCCTCGAGATCTGTTTGTGGCGTCCATATTTCCTTCCTTCGCCCAGCTAGCTAGCTCGGGCCCGACAGGTGCCCTGTGATCAGTAAGGTTGCCAGCACAGCTGGGCGGAATTGGTACACTGGAGGCTCCTGTAGCCTGAAGCAGGGCTCGAAACTAACCGTGTCCCGATGGCCAGGGGCCAACCAAATTTGGCTCGAAACTAACAGGTTCCCAATGGCCAGCGGCCAATGAAATTTGGCTTGGACAACTAGATGGATGGGAAGATTTCCGAACTGTTGAAAAAAGTCCATGTCTGCAGAAGATGGCCATTGCAATCCTAATCTCATTAACCGAGTCTTTTTTGGGGGGCAACATTTGGCAGGAAATCCCTGACTATTATTAACTTAATTTGGCTGGGACAACTGGATGTGTACTTTGGGAAAATTCCAGATAACTGGAAAATTTCCATGTCTGCAACACATTGCCAATGTAATCTTGAACTTATCAACCAAGTCTCTTCTTAAGGGACAACATTTGGCAGAAAATCCTTGATTATTATTTCTTAGGAAATGCTGAACTATAACAGTACAAGCCTGCTTGTGAAAAAAAATTCTCGGACAATTCAAGCATACTTCGAGACAGTTTTGACTTCTTTTTGGGACACTTCTGCCTTTGCTGGGACACTAGCTAGGGAAGAAAGGTAATTTGGAGGCCTGCAGCAAGTCCTGTCCTGACAGGTTACAGTGCTGGCACCTCTCCAGGACACAGGACATCCATCATCCAGCCAGCCCTTCATGCACAACTTCAACAACATTCTCAGAATAGCCTGAATGCTCAAGCAAATGGACTCCACGAGTGATCAGAGTTGCACATGGCTTGTGTGCCAGGGGATAACGGAAAGGGATTGCTTGTGTCTTAATTTCATCGCTTGTTGGGTGAGCTCGACAATGTCCGACAAGAGTGTTTGTACACTGGACTATTAAAGCGGGGACTGAGAGATGTCCAGGATCCGGAGAAAAAATAACATATAAAATGGATAATTTGTTCTGATGCAGTACCAATGGTAATTACTCAGGACAAAAACACAAACACACACACACACACAAATAAACACACACAGGAATATACTACATGTATATATATATATATATATATATCATTTTTATCTTCATCGAGGTAACAAAAGTAGGGACACTAATTCAAATGGCACTTATAATCAAGAACAACTTTGTCTAGAAATATTCACATATAATTTTAATTTCCTTTTCACCTAAGCCAGCTGCATTGATTTTTATACTCACAATTTAAAGGAGAAATAATTTTTTTTCAAGTATCTCAATTAGACAGGACAAGTGGATTTATCCCTACCCTTTAGGATAACATTTGGGACATGCAAGATATATGGGCTGTCATCAATCATCCGGCTGATAATGGAAGCGCCTAGGGAGTCTTGGAAGTTGGAGGGACCTGGATTAGGACGGTCTGCACGCTTTAGGCTGACTTCAGAAGGAGACGGTACGTATTGCACTAAAATCAAGAAAGGCAATGAAGCAAAATTTGCTCCACAACTTGAGTACAAGTTAGAAGAATAAGACATCTTTCCCTAAGAACTACAGGGAATCAAAATAGGTTGCTTACCGTTTCCAAAATCATATCCAGTTGCTTGTCAATGAGTTACTCAGCTTTTTGGGGTATGTTATTATTTGGGTGTCTAACCTTCATCGACGTAAGTTGCCTGCGTCTTACCTAAAACTTAGTAAAATTGCATGCCTGAGACATAAGGAGATTCAGTTGCTGGTGGCAGTCTGCTATGCAATGCTTGGTCAATATCATTGGTGACTTGCTTACATTGAAAACTCAGTATAAGTCATGGTACAATGTGGGATTGATCTAGAATTAAGAGCAATTACAACAAGAATTTCAACTATTCTATTGTTACATTCAATTGTCTTACTATGTCTCTAGTATATTCATAATCATCATATTCTTGTAGTCATAGACCTAAGACGAGATGAGTATCATTGTATTTATTGATCTATCATTTCAGCCTTACATTGTACCATGTACAAATGTCGTGCAATATTTAGTTCATTCAGTCATTCATTCATTTATATACTTGTCACTTTCACAGCATGATCTAAACAGGTACCGGTATGATGCTATTGCAAATACCTATTTCAGTCAGGGATATGCATGTAGCCCATTTTATACCACCATGCTTACATTGTAAGCAAGGTGGTATAATTTACAACGAAAGTGACTACATGTATATTGCATTACAGAATGATGTGACAATCATGTTATCAAATTTACATGGTCTCATTTTAATTATATGTGTATAATCTTATTAACTAAGTATGATAAGGGAATACTGTCTCCTTGAGACACAACAGTTACGAAGAGCTAAGGTCTAGGAAAATGTTGTATTTTTTATAGACTGGCCGAAACTCTAGCGATACATATTACAATACAGTTAAACAAAGTAAACTGATATGCATGAGGACACTTGTCTTTCAATGTCAAACTTTAATTTTAATTTGATAGATACATATATGATTCAATAGATAAGACAAGCAGTGTTTTTACTTCAATAGGAAGCAGGCTGAATAAAAATTCCAAGTGGAAGCTATGTCACAGAATGTAACTCCACTAAAAAAGTCTAGGGTTGGCAGGTTTTTCTAGCTAATCTAGGGTAGGTAGGGAAACAGGAAACATAACATTTTTTCCTAGGCCTAACAGTATTTCTTTACATACAATCACAGTTCTACCTAAACCCTGACTATTCTATAACCTACACCAGGACATCGAACCCAAGGAGAATGGCTACTGTAACAAAAAGCAATCACCTTGCCTAAATCCCCAACCTTAATCTCTTATCACTCTAATTATCCTTCTATTGATTATTCAGAGAGGGAGTCGGCTGCCTCTTGGCCGCTTCTATACATCAAATCAAAACAGGCAGCCTAGATTCTAGTAGCTACATGCAGCCTTAATTTGTAGAAGGAATAAGTAAATAAACCTACTGACAGATATCTCTACAGACATATATAACACTGCAGCGCACAGGACAAGGTAAAGGCTTAGTAGAAATACCCATCTAACAAATCTTTTTTTCCCTTTGTTTTATCAAATATAAACCTAAAGCAAAGACCCCTCCCCCAAGCGTCTTACTTGAGGAAAAACAAGTATCTGTAATATGTAAACAAAACATGATACGTAAACAAGCTACTGTTGTTACAAACAATACAGGCAGCTACCATTTCTCAATTGCTAGTGAAAACCACTAAGGAAATGTAGCTACTAGTACTGAAAGTGACCTAAGGTGGGCGTGGCACATGCTCATGCACACTCAATGTCCCTAACCTTACTCACTTTACTGGTTATATACCAATTGCAGCACCCCTGTTTCCGTTTTTAATGCTAGTTTACCTTTATCCTGGGGTAACCTATATCCGTTGTTTTTAAAAACAGGGTATTCATGAATATCAATTTGACGGACTGTGGTTTCTAATTGCAATATTATGAAGATATTGCAATTTGAAACCACCGTTCATAGACTTGATATCCTAAAATACTTGTTTTAAAAGCAAAGGATATAGGTGAACTAGTGTCAGATAAAACCCTGCATGGTACTGTAAATATTTGAATTTTTTTACAGAAATAAACTACTGTTGCTGCTTTTTGCCACCTGCAACGATATTCTCCAGGCAGATACTTTTTCACAGTAACCCAGGCGAATCTTGCATTCCCCAAGTTCATCGCCTGAGAATTCATGGTAACCTGCCCATGAACACCTAAAGACGTTCTGTCATTGTCTGAATGCCTGGGACGGACAATTGACACAAGGTGCCAAAACAACTATTGAACACTGTTGAAGGGTGACTCTAAACATTACAACATTTTGCGTCAAAGGTCTTGTACTAATGAGCCCTTCGGTAGAGTCCAGGGGAAACGCGAAATGTTTACAACTTGCTTATGATTGAAAAATACAAATTGGACTATCTATAATCTATTTTTCATCAACCTGAGACCTTTAAACTGTGACAGTTAGATTTAAGCCAATAACTGTAGTTATAAGATATGCTACAATGTAACGTTTCGACAAGGATATTAGCTCTACAGTCTAAATCATAGGATTTGGGGTGCTTTTGATTCAAAGATGAAAAAATATAAAATATTTCAAATTAAAAGCAGGCATTTAAAAATATTTAAAAATATATTTTTTTATATTCTTCCATCTTTAAATACCTGCTTTTAATTTAAAGATGGAAAAAAATAAAATGCACACACCTCTACGTAGTCTTATGCAATGCAAATCTTAGTCCGCAATATTCTTACTTCCTGTGCAAGATATCTAAGAATTTCATAAACTAGGAATAATCACATTGTATCAGATTTTCTATACTTTTGCTTAATCTAAAAAATTACAATACATAAAAATGATAAAGTCAGTTACGGTAGCATTAAAGGCATACATGCAACAATAAATGAATGATCCCTATTCAACAGCGACATTTCAGCAAAAGTTTAAAGCACTACAAGATGGAATTACAATTTTACAGCACACAATGGCAAGACAATACTTTCCTTTTCACATGCAAAGTCTGAATGTGGGAGAAATTGACACTGTATTGTTTCCTACCATGACCTTTTCCTTTCAAAACGTGTAATTGTCTAACCTTTTGTCTATCCAGATGTCGTACGAACCTGTATCCATTAATCAAAATACAATGTTTCAAGCAAAATGAGGCTAAGATTTTGCTACAGTTCTAGTAACAATTTACCCTAATCCAAAGTACGACACTATGCCATCTGGTATGTTACGTTTTGTATTGGTTTTCAGTTCGACTGTAAAATTAGCAATTTTGCGTTAATTAGTAATTAAAACTGAGGATTTCCAGTTTACGTTGTTACAGCCCACACGAGACTTAACAAGTTATCAGCTGTACAATTGACTTTAGATAACGACTTATACGTCCTCACTCGAGTGGAAGTAACCGGGGGATTTTGCCCCGGAAATAACCGTGTCACTTTTGTTTGGATAGGGATCAAGATTAACGCGATATTATGGCACTTTGGATCCGAAAATCTGGATTAGGAATTCCCACGGAGTATGGACTGGTTTGTAGGACAGCATTTATAACGTTGCCTCACGTGGGACCATATAACCAGATAAGCGATTCATTATATTCCCGTTCTAACCTAAACACATTATCCAATTTGTGGTGTACCGATGGAGCAAAAGTGGGGCTTGAAAAATGGTTTTTGGTGACAGAAGTGGACAGATCACTTTCTCAACCCTCGTCTGCGGTACGCTAACGACGTTAAAACGTGGGCAGCAGAAGATAGAAGAAGATGACACGACGTTAACGTCAGGCTGTGTATATTACAAATATCATAACGTTCGCGAGCTCACCTGTAGTGTGTTCAACGCCAGACTGCCTTTCCGTCCCAAACCTGGCCTTCTGGGCGATCAGAAGCGCACCCATGTAGCCACAACCTCACACGTAAGCATCAAGACTAGAAAATCTACAGTTCCGCGGATCTTGGGGGCCGCAGGAGAGAGGTGATGTGCCCTGAACATCTCTCACAACATTCCGCCATCTTCTTTTCCCCCCATCTTGTATTTGAAGATCACGTGACCGGGTGTCCTGGGCCAATCCCACATGGCGGGCGGCTCACCTGGGCGGGTAGTCTCGGACCCGGGCCTGTTAGGGCTTCTAATTACTACCTAGTCTCTAGCGGCCGCCTGAGGTATTCCTATAATTATAACTGGCAAAAATAGGATGAGTGATTGACCAGGATACTATCATAGTCATTTGGCGGGCGGTTTTAATTACCTGGGCAGGTAGTCTCGGACCCGGGCCTGTTAGGACTCTCTGATTTCTACATAGTCTCTAGTGGTCGCCTGACGGGCATTCCTATGAAGGGACATAACTGGCAGAATTGGCACCCAAAAAAAGGGTGAATAATTGATTTAAAAAATGCTGTCCACGGGAATAGCGCAGTATAAAACTACCGGTAGAGACTACATACTAGAGGCTACCCAAAATGCTGCATCAAAGGCCCAATAAACCGAAAACTGAATAAACTTATAAAGATAGTCTCCACCAGACTCCATTGTTGCTAAACGCTAAACAGTAAGAGACTGAAATTGGCGAAATGGGGCGCACGTGAATGTTATGAGAGGACCAGGGCCACTTTCAAGTTTGCTGGATCGGCTGACATCCAGCCTATACTGTTGAAGCTAAAATGGGATAGATTCCTGACTAGGCTATCAAAATTTTACTGTATTATCCAGGAAGAAGATTTACCCATTTGGCGCGATATTTCCTTATCACTGCCATACGGCTGTCACAGTAGAGACTAAACAATCTCTCAGGCCGCATAAAACAAATCTGCTCCGATAAAATAGTATAGTAACAGCGAGGTTTCTATAAACTACAATTGTACCAATTTGAAGTTAATTGAAAGAAGTACTGAAATGTCGGTAAAATCTCTATGGAGATCACCAGGAGATATAACTACTTCATACCTGCCGTGTAAGATACAAAGTATCATTAGTATGAAGGAAGCGTGATAAGGTTGAAGCGCCACCTAGCTATTCAGTGCCGTAAACATAACCGGGATGCCAGTCTTTGAATGTGTTCATACTGACATGGAAGGGGTTTACCTTTCTGGGTACGTGTATACGGTACAAGTTCTTGTAGTTTCAGATCACATCATTGTTGCTGTCCGTGATGGGTACTGTAACTGGTTTGTTTTTCAAGCAACGTTAGCGAGAAAAAAATAATAAATGGACTATCAGGGACCAAAAAGACATGCTTTATTTCAATATCTGAGAACAACATACAATGTATTAGACACATATTAACCAAGCAGCCAGTCCTCCATCGTCCAGATGTTTGCCATACATTCTAAGACGTAAATTATTACCTCCATGAAAAATGGAGGTATAGTTTTTGGTGTGTCTGTGTATGTGTCTGTGTGTCTGCCTGTGTGTCCAGATATTTGTGGTCACCATGCATAGCTCTGGAACCTCTGGATGGATTGTAATAATATTGGGTATGTAGGTAGGGGTTGGGAAGTCGAAAATCAAGGTTTTGGGCCCACTGGTGTGCGATCTTGGTACAAACTGCGTTACGCTTTCCGATATTGTAGCTTGTCTAAGCTTACAAGCCTTCATCATTTCCCTAACTGTGATCGCCCACAAACACATTACTTTATCAGCAAGTTAAACAAGTTATTTCTGAAGTAGATATATTTCAGTTTGTAGTAATTCAAAGTTCCTCCGGTGTGTCTGGCTTTGTTGTAACTCCGGTTGGACGTGTCGCCCAGATGCTTGACTTCTACGTTGGTGCAGGAAGCGACGCGAAATTTTCCCAAACCATCCGCAAAGAACTCTGCATGGAAGAAATAAAACTCATTAAGACCACTCCCATGACAACCTTACATTGTACATGAGAAAAGTACAGTCAAAAGGTACCAAGATCAAAAGACCGCTTGGATTATTACAGTCCTTTTTTCCGTTCACCTATATCATGGTATTTGAACAATAAGAAAAGTTTGAATACAACAAACAAATTGGAATGTTACTGAAATTCATTGATGAATAAAATGTACTTGAATTGGCTCAGTGGTGATCGCTGAAATTTGTGCACTTCTAGCTATAGGATCTGGTGAGCTATAAGCCCGAAGACAGGAGTGAGTGCGTATTATAATAATAATATCGGGTGTATTTTGCAGCCAGTAGATACCCAAAGTGAGGGTAATGAGGCTGTTTAACGTGGTGGAGGCACCTCCTCGAGCACGGAACCCCCGTTTTACGTCCCTCCCGGAAGACGATTTCGTGGAAAGCTTCGTGAGGCTACAGCAATCCGGACGTCCTTGGTTGGTCCCCCATCCAAGCACTATCCGGACCGCGCGTTCCTTAACTTCCGAGATCGAGGGATCGGGTGTACCAACGTGCCACGCGGCCGTAGCATATTAGAGATTACTTGTATCAAAGTCGACGAGAACGACTGATTATAACGTACCGCTATGTGCGGCCCGGGCGTACACGGGGTTTGGTTCGAACCCGACAGCTCGGACCGTCTGTGTCGCCCCCATGAACACGTTCAGCACAATGTCAGTAGACGTACAGGACGGGAAACCGGGGATGACCCTGTATGACCCCTCCTTTCGGCTGAGACAGCCGCCGTCGTCAGTGCTGGACGGGACGTAGTCGTACCTCTGCGCGAAGGTAAGCTCGCTGTCTTCCAGACGACCACCGACCTATGATAAACATAACCAGCAAGCAAAATTAACTTAAAAGTCGCGAGTTCATTTCTATTTTCTCAGCCTTTCACGCGGGGTGTACGTGTGGAAGTGGTTATCAGCACTGGACTTCCAGAACTGAGTTCGAGCCTTTCTCCGAACACTGTACCTCCACTGAAAACCCTCCTATCGGCACAGTTCCAGACGAGTTTACAACTACTGAGATGAGTCCTGCACGGGAAAAAGTTCATGGAGATGCGAAATTCAGTGGAAATCTAGTCCTGAGATCGAGGGCTTCAGCACTGTTTCAAAGCAAAGTCGTTCAGCATTGATATTCCAGTGCTGCATGTTCTTTTGCACCCAGTCCTCAGGCCGATTCGGTCGTTGAATCGATAGCATAACTTTTCATATACGCAATAGGAGAATTAAACATTAGTTTAAACAAATCCCACTTTGCCAAGCGTTCTTGTTGGAAGATTAAAAAATAACTCATCTTAAGAAGATAGATATCAATGTATCATACTCACAATATGATATCCAGTTTCGTCTAAGAAATTCATCATAAACTTTAAGCCCGTCTTTTCAGTAAAGACCATGTCGTCATCAAGCCAGAAGAAGTATTCTGTGGAGACCTGGGACAAGGCAAGGTTGCGACCGGCGAACCAACCCTGGAATGCGCATATAGATAGATATTAGCTTTGATAGACACCAGGAGAAAGATAATCGGATAAATGTCATCGACATATCCCTACTGCTGAAACAAATTCTCTATTGTGGGCCTGCCCACGTGCTTAATCAAAATCTACGACAGCTGTTTAGTGTCTGTGCCTGGTGATGTAATATTGTTACTACGAACTGTCCCCTGTACTGAAACACGGTTACAGAACGTTTGACTTTGAGGGTCTGTTCCTAGTGCTGAAACGCCGTTGCTAAGAACTGTTTGGGCCTTTCACCGATGTCCATTACACTACATACGAACCATAAGGGTCTGTCCTTGGTGCTGAAACACGGTTACTACGAACTGTTGTGGCCTCTCCCTGGTGCTAAAACACTGTTACGGGAACTCTTGAGAGGGTGTCCCTGATATTGAAATCCTGTTACTAAGAACTGTTGTGGCCCTGCCCCTGGTGCTGATGCACTATGTACGAACTGTTGAGGTCATATTCCTGGCGCAAAAACAGTTACTAAAACTGTTCTAGGCCTGTCCATATAAGTACTTATTGTTGGCACTGAAAAAACAAATCACAAAAACACAAATGGCAGGATACCCAGGTTTAGCTCCCTGTCTACCCACCTTCTGGGCAGGCATTTTGTAGTGATCGACATTCTTGTAATCACCGAGCTCCTCAAACTTGTCGCTGTCGTCTGCCACTATGATCTTTATTCCAGGGAAATACTGGTTCACTGAGTCGATGAGTTTTCTCAACACAGAGTAGCGCAGATAGGTCTTGGTGATCACAGTAACTCTATCTTTTACGAACTTGTCTGAAATACAGGGAAGTGAAAAAGATGAAAATTTTCGATGTCTTTGAGCACGTTATAGTTTTTCTTAAGATTATATCTCCGAGGAGCTTTTGCACAGATGCTTCCTCCAACGAAACGAACAAAAAATGTTTACATCCTGAAACGAGTGAAGGCAATCTCATCTTATTAGGTATGTCTTACATCTTACTAAGAAGCCTGTACGCGTGACTTACACATAATTCTACATCTAATCTAAAGAAAATGATACATTTGTAGATAATCGACTATATTCGGTCACTTTTTGTGACGTAGACCCTGAGGTCGACGTTTACGATATTCTATTAAGTACAATCGGAAGTGATCTTTAGTTGATATGAGCGTATGACAGAAAAATGGATTCAAGTAGAACTGACCTTCTCCATGGTCATATAAGTGGAACATGAGGAAATGCTGAATCCTTATTGTCACAGTAGCCGTGTAGGAGCCGACCTGTACATGAACTGAAAAAAAATGCATACATAGCCTTGCTTTTGATATTGTGATATCCCGGTGTTTCATAAAGTGTTCAATTCAGAAGAAATGTGGCTTTTGCCGATTTTAATCGAAATGAAAAATGATCTTTCTTATTGTTTATCAGTCCTGGAGTACCTTCGTCCGTTGCTAGAGTCTTCTCAGACACACTGTGGTAGTGGAGAAACTCTAACTGTCGATTTAGGTGATGAATGCTAAATGACGCGACGGTGACGTCACTGCTGTTGTCTCCAGTCACTGTCACATCCGGGACATCGGCGCTGAAGACCAGAGATCCATGGTGACAAGATAGTCTGACCTGGTAGACAGACAAGCCAACAAATGTCATGACACAGAGAATGGACTCTACAGAACGATATAGTTGGAGTGCAAAAATGGAAATTATTATCAACGCAAATGTATTCTGTGATGGTTTGCTTCCAAACAAGGAGTTTTGAAATAAAGATTAAGAAGACAAGTTAACGTTATAGACGGGAATGCTTAAGCTTAGAACAGCTTAGAACAGTCCGCGCATTGATGATGATGTACCAACGAAATTGCTGCTATGCATTTGTGAATATGGTGATGACTGTTAAACAGAATATGTTGATATCTTTACGCACCTCTTTAAGCCAGAAGTCACTGACATATTCCTCTAGCCAAGCGACGCGAATACCTGGAAAGTGAAGATATTACAACGTTAAAACTTGGCACAATATGTTAATGCGATGTTTACACTATGTGTGTGAGATCGGGAAGAAAATGTCTCTATCTTAACATCATCCCTACCTTCAAGTTTAGTGATGTTCCCCGGACTGACTCTCAGGCTGGCCGGGTAGCTCAGGGGTGACCACGACTCAACATACTGGCCGCTGTCTCGAAAATCTAAAGTTCTGAATAAAAAGATTTTGTTATTGAATAGAAGCTTAAGCATACGTTCGGTAGAGTATTTGGTAGTGGAAAACATTTTCTCGATATCCACACGTATTCATTTGGGATGGATTAGCAAGGTTACTGGTTTGAGGTACAATGCACTAAGGCTATGTCCGCTACTGGTGTTACAAGGAAGCTACAATAAGTGACTTTTTATGAAAAGCAGAGGACATTTACCTGTTGTTGTGCCTGCTTTTGGCAACTTGGCGTCTCTCTCTAATTTCGTTCCATCGAGACCCAAAGACAATTCTTGCTGGCTGCGTGGCGTCATTCTGATTGCAGCTGTGCTGGATTGCAACCCGGGACAATGTCCTGTGGGTAGCTTGCGTTAGAGCGGTACTTCTGTCGGTAAATGTTTTCACCCGTACAAATTCGAAAGTTATGAACTAATCGAAAAAAAGGCTACGTGCGCCACGAACCGCGGTGTAAGCGTCATGGCAAAAGCGATTTATATACTTTCTGCATTAATGTATTCTACTGTTCAAAGCTTCGAAGCACAAAATGTGTTCTTGCAAGATAGTTGGTTCTTGGAAACAAATGCTGATATACATCAAGGTCGTCATGGTCAATTGCGGATCCCAACAAAATCCTCGATTGTGCTATTTCAATATGATGTACGCTTAGTGGTGCGTACCTAAAGCCCGGACTTGGAATTGGACCTAAAAATGTTTAGGTCCAAGTCCAAAAAAAAACCTAAATGCCCGGACCTAAGTCACTTATATTCCCTTTTTTTGTTCTAAACCATCTAAAACCTTCCATAGACAGTGAAATTTGCACTGGAAAAAGACAAAAAAAAACATTTCGTGTTTACACTGGCTGTATATAATTTGCATGTATTTTTCACATTGCATTTCAGTTCATGCTAACATGCAATTTTATATGCACCATCCCCCCTTCCCCTCAAAAAAGAAAACTTTCGAATTCTAGTGCACATAATACGCAATGATGGGTTCAGGTCCGGACTTATAAGTCCGGACCTGAACCTGAACTGCTGGACTTGAATACGGACCTGAACCTGAATATGAGTCTAGGTACGCACCACTATACAGTACGCTGTATCATAACAGACCGACAGCTATATAGTACTTCTAGATATCTCAATGCAGCAAGCTTGAATATAATATTTCTCTCACTTTTCAACCAAACATGGGATTAATCATGCTAACTGACCTGCACATGGAAATAATACTATGGGCAGGTACATTTAGTACTTACTGTTGGAACGCCTCCCTCGGCACGAACGGTATAATGCTCTGTTCGTCTTGTCGAATTTTTCTCACCATCACACATTCATCGTAGGGCGTCCGTGAATCATTTTGTATTCTTTGTATTGTCGATAACCTGTTCTCCGCTTGGTCTCTAGCGAACACACATGGCCGTAATGGCGGCCATGGTGCCGGGGCTTGTTCCCGCCGGTTTAGCGGACAGCGTGCGTCTCGCCATAGATAAATAAAGACAACCAGTGTGTTCACGGCGACAAGAACAGACGTCCCTGTGATCATCTTTCTCCACAGAACACTCATATCTACAGCTTCCAATCCAGTCGAGTCATTGTTTATAACGGTAAAACCTTAGGCTAAGGGCTCCCAGGCTAACTTGTAAAACATTAACGACAGAACAAATAAAGAATCAGCCTCTAACCTCTAACCTGTGTGCACCTGCCGGTGTTTGTGTAGCCTGTTTACAGTTTATACGTCATCACTGTTTACTGTTCACGTCACCGTCTGTGTACCATGATCAGCGCCGTATGCTACTGGTCTTATAATTAACTAGCCTGATTGAATCTCGCTTATAACAGCCCGCCCAGCATCTGCCGGCCTCCTCTGCGGGGAGGGGCCAGTTATAGCCCTGGACAGCAGAGTTTGTGTTACACAGACTAATAATTTACCTGTCGTGGATTTGTGGGTCCGAAGTTACGCACTAAGAACAACGACAAAGAAGCGTTCGGACCCCTTAATCTTATCTGCTGTTGTTGTTCTGTGATGCGTCAAAGAAAGCGGACATCATCTCTCATAATTCCATGGGTGCCATAATACCGCCACATCAAGAACATTGTTATAGAGGCCTAAGGTCATTGTATTAAACACCTAAGTATCTGAAGTGTACTAATGCTACATTGGTACATTTGTTGCAATCACATATTTTCTTCTCATGTGACGATATTACGGTGTCCGTTGGAATTATAAGAGGTTTAAGAATGATATATGCGGCAGTTCAATGGCGCTATGAAGAAGTCCTGCCAGTGCAGCATAGACTGATGTAGGTTAGATTGATCAAGGATGTTATCTTATACTAGTATAACGTCCTTGGAGTAATGCAACATTGGTTGATATAGCATAGACTGATATAGCATAGCCTGATGTAGTACATGTGTAGACTGATGTAGGTTAGACTAATATACCATAGACTGATATAGCAGACGCATAGACTGGCATGCATGAAGCATAGACTAATGTGGCATATTCTTTTCTTTTTCGTTAACTGACTCCGTGTCCGCACACGGCACTTTATTACCTAATGCACATTGACTGGTGAATACTAGTACATCAGTGCATTTTGTATGATAGAATATATTCAACAGTTTAATTCACACAGAGTTTGGAAAAGCCTTTAATATAATGCTGTGAGTTTTCAAAAATAATATAGGATTGTCGCTTTATTTGCTCCAATATAAAAAAAAATCCATATCTAGATAGGGTAATGAAGTGTATAGATGTTTGGCCTCGCTTCGCTTACTCGGTGGTTTATTCATTCATACTTTCTGTAACAGCTGATAATATGCTGATGTCACCAGCAGTTCTAAGCTCTGATAGATTCACGACAGAAGAAGAAGACGAAAAGCACACTGATGAAAGATAAAACAATATGTTCCCTGAAACATGAATATGTGTAACCTGTACATGGCTACCCCGTACATCCATACTGTAACCTTTACTACGGTGCAGTGATTATCGCTGGCAGTAACAGGACTGGAGATTTACAACTTGGTCATGTTTTCTTTCTTATCCTTGTCCACAGGTGCTAAGGTGCTGAGGTGCTTGTCGACGGGGGTTCCTTCCACCATTTCTGGCACGTTGAACTTCACAATCCTGCGGGCAATAAGGAACATTTAAAAAGTTGTTAATAAGAGTAAGAGTTTGAACGCAACCTTTTCCAAAACATTCAGTTAAGAGTTTGCATCACAAGCTTTTCACAAACTTCGACCTGAATCATTTACAGAAGTACATTTTGTATAGAACACGTATAAAATTTGTAATGATTCCATGTCCTAGCAGTAAATGTAACGTTGGAACAGTGTCTCAGTTTCATTATTTCTATTCAATTTCTGCATACAAAACGTAGATTATAAGTTGACCTCTGATCTCTCCTGTTTACTTTTACCTCAGTTGATTAAGTTAAATTTTCTGTTTATAAATAGTACAGGCTTTGTTTCTTACATCATTTCATTTTATTGCACATGTATTGTTACGGACTCCAAGAAGAATGGTGTTGGTCCCCGCCGTTCCAGAGCAAACTGCTAGGGACCAAAACATACATCACTTCTTCCTTACATCACAAGCTGCCACCAAAAAATCAAGACCACAGCATGTCCAGGTCAAATGATACAAAAATGGAAGTTCTGCTGCAGTACCAAGGGCACATACAAGGGGCGCAAAATCGACCTTGACCTTTGTCTTTCCAACACTTACCCACATGCCAAATATCATCGTAATCCATCGGGAGGTTTTGAATTATGCTGACTGCAAAAATCCAGACACACAAACACTCACACAGACACATAGACACACCAAAAACAATATCATTTTCATGGAGATAACAAACAAACAAACAAACAAACAAACAAACAAACAAACAAACAACGTTGTAAAAGCGACTCACCCGGCCAGGATGGCACACAACAGGTTCACCCCGGCAAAGATGAGGAAGATCATACCCGGCATGATGGGGATGGTGCTGGCGTACACCAAGTTCCACAGGGGGGCGAACGCCACACCGGACAGGCTGTTCGCAAAGGACGTCAGGCCGAACAAGCTACCTGTACGTGGAGGATCAAATATGTAAACGTAACATTGTGTGTTGGGAACTGCTCGTAAGTACGAAGGCCCAAACCAACAACTCGCAAATCGCCTTTTTGGGGTATTTTGTGTGATATAATGAAAGATTTCACTCTACTTGGTGTTTTGCTTTAAAGATGGAATATCGTTCTGGTGTTTGTATTGTCGACGTCTACTAAAAGTAAAAGAAAATTCTAGAGGTTCGACAGAGAGATTGGTACCATATTCTGACTCGTACTCCTTTAATGATTTTGCCTTCAACATCGTTTTATAGATTATCTCACACGTAAGATCGTACATACCTTGTTCTCCTTGTCCAACCATCTTAGACATGATGGTCCGCAGAACCGTTGTGCTGGACGACTGCACAACACCAACAGCTGCCGCTGTACAAATGGGGAAATAGACGCTCATATCGACACACATACAACGCTAAAAGCACAAACTATATTGTATACAGTGCATATTGATTTATTGCAAAGTGAGAATTTGATCAGAAATTTTTAAGATAACATTTTTTCTGGACAGTGCATCTCTAGAGGGCCGTATATGTCTATTGATATGATCCCCGTGTTTCTGGGGTGACCACTGTTTACAAGGGGGCTTCGTATCAAATGCAGTCTGTATTAGTTACTAAACCATAATATGTCAATATCGTGATTCT
>NC_049993.1:7802551-7820830 GCF_000003815.2 Branchiostoma floridae | reverse complement strand
ACTGGAAAGTACCCCACATAGTCCGGAGCCCAGCAAAAACGGCGGGCCGATGGAATAGGTGAGGAACACTCCCAACACAGAGTTGTTCACGCCGAAGAGGAGAAAATACGAGAAGAGAAGGACACCCAGCGGCCACCTGGGTGTCTTCCTTTTGCCCCTGAAGAGCTGGATGAAGCCGGTGATGTTGGACAGCGCGCACAGCTGACTGCCAGGCTGTCGCGGCCACGTCTCCTTGATAGCGAAGATGGTGTACAGGAGGCAGAAGGCGCACAAACCCACACTGAACCAAAATGGTTGGGAAATCCCAGCAGGGAAGCCGAGTGCTTGGAACCAAAAACTCCCGCCCAGGGCCGAGACGATCACAGCCATTCCTTGAAGAAGGAAAAGGGAAATCATACAGTTAGGGTTGTGATTTTTTCTCTCCTTGCGTCAAAATTATGATTTGGGAAGTAATTTGTTTTTTAAATTTTCAACCCTACGGTTTGTGAGAATGGTTACCATCAATTGATAAATTGTACCATCAGTCAATCAAGGAAATATATAGTTTATCAATGAACCAGTCAACTGATCAATCGATCGATGGAACAAACGACCAATCAATTGCTAGAACATGGCCATGAGTTATAGTTTGCCACAGAACCTGCAGCGATTTTGCATGTTTCATGTAGTACAATGTATTATCTCCCTACAACCTCTTTGATCTTCACACTTTAAACAAGGTTATTAACATAAATCCCATGTATTCGTGTGTTTTTTGGCAAGTTTTGTCAAGGTCAGCCATCGCTAACTTCTTTTTTAAAAGATTTATTAAAAAGTATCAACAATTTCATACATTGTGACATTTACATGTACAGCGTCATTAATACTACTAGCATAGTTTCTACAACACTTAACAAAGTTTGCCATTTACTACTAAGGAGAGGAAAGAAATAAAACTTGTAAAACCACAACATTACCCAAAACGGCGGTCATGATGGCGTGTCGGAAGTAGCGAGACGTCCCCTCCACCGTGATGTCAGCGATGTACGCAAACGAACCTCCGATCAACGCAGCGTTGTTACCCGTCAGACCATTGATGAAGGACGCTGGATAAACGATCACAACAAAATAATGGTTCTTCGGTAGAGACCTGTGTTAGAGATAGCTTACAATAATCATGCCATATTCATATAAAATGATAAAGCCTAGTAAAGCGTAACATGATGAATATTATGTAAATGTGTCCGTAGCCTTACCCGGTATGAGTACCGCTAGTGGAAGGTTAAACTGGACGACACAGGCGGCAAGGATTAACCTGGAAAATAAAATAAAAATGAAATATGATTCTTAAGAGTCTTTTCTATCTATATCTGTCTTTAAGATAAAGCTGATTCTATGTTTATTTCATCATGATGTATTCTGTCATTTAGAAAACATTTAAGTTGTAGCCTTGGTGAAATTGATTTATAAGCTTAAACTGAAGAGTGACGGACTGGTCACATTCGTCTTCGGATTTCCGCTAAGTTGTGGCAGAACCAACCACGGACAATGAGCTAAGGCCCCCTTTTTCGGTAACAAGACAGCTGAAGTTTGTAGCACACGTGGACGATTATCAATTTGCAATCGTACGATAGCCGTAGGACAAATGAGACCAGGCCCTAAACGACATGCTCACCTATATGCATGATAAGCAATTTGCTTGTGTTGAACGAAAGTTATAAACTCCAAGATAGACATACTCACCTGGCCAGGGTGCCCGCGACGGGGATGATAAGATTGAGCTTCCTGCCGAGCTTGTCGGACAAAGAACCAATGAGAACCGTTACTATAAGGGCAGGGATGCCACCAGCCAGCTGTATGGCTGTGGCCCATTGGATGGCTTCTGCCTGAGCGCCTTGTTTGTCCTGGGTGACACAGGAAATGTGAAAGAAAAAGTTTGTACTCTGTTGCTACACGTACTGCACTGGAACATCATGTAAGCTACTTTTGGCAACCAGTCTTTCACTGACAAAAATGACACCAGATAAAACAACTCCGTCAGGAGAGGTGTTACCAAAGATTTCTTTGCCACTTATGTTTGTTGCGTACAATCAGAAAAGCTTCTTTAGGAGTAAGATAACATTTTTGCCCCAAAGTACAAGCTGGGTAAGATCGATTTGATTCACTCACGCCTGGATGGACTTACTATTTTCGATAGAGTAAAATCACAATCATACTTCTTCATGAAAGTAATCGTTTCCTACCTGATACTCCGATGAGTTGGAGCTGTTGCCGTAGCAGCTGGACCCCTGCTGGTTGACCGTGCCGTTGCCGGAGATGCGGTAGTAGATGTACTGTTGTTGCAGTGTCAGGCACATCAAAACCGCCACGACCTGTCGTCAAACCAAAACAACGCAAACAGTTGTTATTCAACTATCATTAGTATTTTATATGTCAACTAAATTACTCTTAGACAAATATCATCCGAATGTAGCCAATTGTCTCATCCCAAAGGACCGTATACAACTGTGAGGCAGCATCCAAAGGAGAACTTGCACGACCATTGGCTTTCAGATGGCATCAAAGATTATCAAAGCTGGACCCCTCTCTCACAGGCGAAACTTGTCTCTCTGTCCCCTTTCTATTGGTACTTCCATGGCCATTGTTCGGCAGATCTCACACTACTTGTCCCTCTATTGAGAGCCGTTTTATAATAGGTCTTTCTCTAGCTCTCATTGTTGTAATGTTCAATTACCTGAGTCTAAAAGTCTGGTTACCCTCTCGATGATGACAAATGTTTTCCTCCTGCATGCAAGCTTCCAGCCTTCAATCCTTCAAAAAACAGTGTTCGCCGCTATCTCCTAGTTGAATAATTTCCATCATCCACCAACCTAGTCCATTGCCTAGAAGTGGAATGGCCTTTTATTGAACAAAACACTTACCACAAGAAAAGCGATCGGCTCCACTGTCACAGGACAGTAAGGCTTGACCGGCTCCGATTGAGGCGGGTCATCAAACTTCTTCTCGGATGTTTTAGTCGCGTCTCCCGACATCTTCTTTTCTGTCGCGTCTCCTGAAATCTTCGCTCCTGTCATAGGAAAGTAAGCTAGGTACTAGATGCTTTCTTGTATTTTGATAATCAGATATGGGTAAGAACAATGACACTAATAATGTATACAACGTTACTCCTCGGTCACCCACTATTGTATGTCGACGCAAGGACTAAAATCAGCCTTGTTGCATCATCCGTGACCATGAAATACAATCAGAGCCAATGAGATTGAAATAAACTGCTGTTTATCATTTATGTTTTGATACGACCATACATGGCATGGATTGCTGCTATGTCAGACACTCCTTGACTCAAGGGGGAGGACGAAAAACTCTTGTCAGCTTGGATATATACTTGGGTAGTGACATGGGGACGCAAAACGCAACCACCCACTTAGTTTATTCCATTGTACATTTTGTTACTTTCTCCTGTGGAGAAAACTACTATCATTGTTATCTATTATCTATAAAAATGATATTTAATCCAGCCAGGATGCTTACTTTCTGTATGAGTAGAATAAAAAGAATAACGGGAAATCATTTTACCAGGGGACGAACCGTCTTCCTCAAAACTTGGATTCGCCGGCATTTTCGATCGACTGGCCCAGTCCTCTTCAGCTGTCTGAAGAGATAAGCGTCTCGGTGATGCAATGCAGTTGATAAAGTCACGGCGGAACTACGATCGACCAAAATCAAGGCCCAAATTTTTCTGTTAGGTTGACATTATCAAGACAATAACATGTTAGAAATGTTAGATCAAGACAATAGCCCTTCCTTATTCGTACACCTCTATCTAACCTCTTCTTGATTTGTTTGTTTGCTATATTTGTGAAGAGTGATTAAAAGTTAATCATATATTCTCTCCAAACAGGGGCTGCTGTTGGAGGAGAGAAAACGGGTGGTAGACAAAAACGGATAACTTGAGAAAGGGGACCATGAGTTTTCCCCACCAACTTGTGCTTGGACATTAATGTACATACAGATTCTTCGTGTCGCGCAGTCGAACGACCTTTTACTCAAAAGTCACAATGGATTCTCCGCTTTTGTACTGTTTGCTGCCTAGATTTACGAATAGGAATGTGCGTCAAGGTAACGTAAGCGTTGCCGCCGCCCTGAATTTACCTTTGGCTTTGCCAAGTACCCCCATTAAACCCTTCTTGCTTTTAACATTTAATCTATCAGTTATTACCTGACGATTAAAAACAGATTTGAGAAGAAATTGAATTTTTCTTTACCTTTTCAGTCAACGTTCGCCGTCCGCCTATAACCTCGGGACCTCTGGTCTCTTGACTGAAGTCTAAATGACTGACGTAGTCTCTACCAGACTTCGGCCTGGCCGAATAGTAATTTGGCCAAGTTAGGAATAAAAGCATAAAAGGAGTTAATTAGCCGAGGAGTAAACTGACCGGCCGTTAGATAACTGGATACACTGCAAAAGACTGGCTGAAAACCCATGGCAACTTATTGTCCCTATTTGTTCTCTTTTTTTCTATCTAGCTGACACGTCTGCTTGGAGACTATGACTGACGTGCCTGAAGAGCTGGTGAGGAGACTTTGTCATGCCCACGACAAACACGATAAGAAAGGCCCATATTACCTTACCTCTCTTGAAAAATAGGTCAGTAGTTATATAAAGTAAAATACAAACACTGTAAACGTTGTGCCCCCTATAGGCCTAAGCCCTGTCACTTCAACAGCAAAACAAATTGTAAGACGATGTCTTCATTGTAGACATTGTCAACGTTCATCAATGGAACTCAGAACATCCTTTCTTTGACATTGTCCAAACAAGAACAACAAATTGCGCAGAAGTAAGAATGTAATAAATGCAATGGGAGCGCTATTCTAAAAAGAATTCTACGCTATTTTTCATTCCACTGAGAGGAGTGAACTGATTTTGAGTATAACAGTTTGGTGTTACTTTGTAATTGTTTTGTTTTGTTTGCTCAAAAGTACTTGCCACAATCACCAGTTCGTTTAACATGCCATTACACATTAAGATAAGAACGGTGGGTTTATTGGGCAAGGCGTGCCACCGACATCTCTTAATGTAGTCTGATCTGCTGCCGTGGACACTGTCCGACACTTCAAATATTTACTGACCACTGTTTTGGCAGATGTGTTGACTGTGGGGCGCCAGCCAAACCTCCTTAAATAACGCTTCATTACTCATTATTAAACATTAAGAAAATATGTCTTCCTTTAATCATTAGGATGCTCCCCATAGCAAGTTAATGTCTAATATGCCTTCCTTTCACGATACTATTCGGTTATGCAAACACTGAAACGGAATGCTTGGACCAAATTCTTATACTGTGATCATTACAATTAAAGTTTAGAACGATGTCGACATATTACAATTACAAAGTTAGCATAATAAGCTAACATTGATAAAATGCAACATAATGGAATTGAAACAAGATAGTTCAACACAGCATTTTGGTCTCTGAGAAGTATAATTTCTATTCACAGACACGAACAATAGCACAAGTTTGCCAATAACATCAACCTTAGTGATACAGACACTTATCAACTGCACATTACATAAGGCATGACGTTGTGTTTTGACTTGTTTGTCCATCGTTATCTACTTGTTGTGTACTTTGAAAGTAATGGGTTGATATCACATGAACTTCAGCACCACTAGCCTCTGTAACTCAAACTGTGCTGTCCAGGGCTGTAACTGGCCCTGGTTTGAATTATTGAAAAGAAGAAACATCCTCTCATTCACCTGCAAGCTTAGAGATATAAAATAAGAAATATTTCAATAGTAAAGCAAACTGCCACATCATTTAAGAGGTACAGCAAGAAAACAAGTCAGAGGAAACCAATAATTCAGGTAATTTTTTATTGTTTCAAAGACAATTTTACAACATACCTTTCATACTTTAAATATTCGTGTAAATGGACCATATATACAAATATATATGTATACATGTATCTAAATTAGAAATCAACAATATGCTGCAAACCCGATTAGGTTATGAAATAGACTTAATCTGATTATTCACATTATTTTTGAAATAAAACCAATGCATTATTAAACATATCACACACTTGAAAGATATAATTACAGATTTATGAGATCTCATTTTTATTTGAGTAATCAACTGTCTGGGGTTACTTGCTGATTACTTTTCTTTCAATTGTTACTCTGAATATTTAGGTAGTTGCAGAAAATGTAGCCTGGCCATCATTTCTCAACAGGCAGGCCTTGGGGTGTTTTGCCAGCCCAAGTTCTAATAAGCAATGGCCTTTTTCAGTCAGTTCTTCTAATCTTTCCAGGCCATTGAAAATTTCAGTCCATCTGCCCCAAAAGCTAAAGCAGGGCTTTAGCCAGCTCAAATTTCTTTTCCGTCAGCCAATTCCCATTGTCGCGAAAACCGCAAAAATTAAGTTAGAAAGACGGAACTGAGACCTTGAAAAACGGGCTTTTAATGAGATTATCGTATGCGAAAGGGCGCCGACACACATTGTCAACAATCATAACAATAGCAAGACAAACAGTGTGTGGCTTTTTACGGCTGTGGACAATGTTCCCAAGCCGCCTGTAGCTTCCACCAAAAATTTTTGTCTGTCAATGTTGACGGATTGGTTTAAAACATTTTTTGTCACATGCAGCAAATTTCCGTCAATTGACGGGAAAACGGACGCTAGCTAGAGCCCTGAGCTAAAGTATGACATATAAAACTGATTTCACAAGGAAAATGAAAAACATGTGCTTTCCAACAATGAGAGCAACGAGGAAAAAATTAAAGCTGGAGACAGCCTGGTTAGACTACAAAAAATGGTGAGAATTACTGGTACAATGCAAGCATTTTACACAGCATACAGTACAAAACCAACACCTGAGAATGATAGGTCATATACTGTACAAAACTAAAGAGTCTTCACAGCAGTAAGTATATTAAGTTCCCTTACTACTTGGTACTGAAAGCTTATTCTGAAAAATAATTACATATACAAAATTGCATACTTGTAATATTCTGTACCACTACTGAATGAACACAATTAAACAAAGATGTTGAAAACCAACATGAAAGTCCTTGTTCTGTTTGATACATTTTCTCTTGTCTTTGCAGTGTGAAAACTTAAGACCCAAACTCCACAGTGTCCTCTGAGATAGGCTTGAACTCAAATGACCCCCTGCCATCCATGTGGAGGTAGTACTGGAAAGAGGCAAAGAAAAATGTTTTCAATGGTTGAAAGTTTAATACAAATTTTCATTTTAAAATTATCATTGAGACTGTTGAAATGTTATCATCATAATTAAATATTAAGCTGTGCTTCATAAGCTTGATCCACAAAAAAGCCCAGAAGATTTTTGAATGAATGGATAAGCTTGTAACAATAATTACACAAGATATGGCAAAAGCAACAATTCTAATCTAGAAACACTAATGACTGAGTAACAAGGTGGAAACACTAGACACTAACTTTTAATGTTTTCCATGTAGTTATGACATGGAATATAATTTAGGCATAACATTATCAAGCAAGAATGGTTTGTGTATTATGACTGTACTGGACCTATATTGGTAAAGAGTTGGACATGATTGCAGCTGACATAAGAAATTGATTATCTACAATTGTATTCCTTCCCTTTAACTTAGTAGAGAAAGACAGTATAGTCACCACTGAGTAAGACACCACTGAGTATGTGGTGGTAATATGATAGAATAATTATTGTTGTACAGTTGTATATACATGTACATTGTATATGTTCGAAGACAAAGGCAACCCAATTCTTTTATATTACCTTTATTTCATTCAGCGGTTGCTGTTGTTTTGGTAATACATTACTTTGGTTTATTTTGTTGATAATGTCATTTTCAGTTATGTATAGCTGTTTACATTATATTATTTATTATCATCACGACTACTTTACTTCGTACTTATATTCATAATGCATATTCAGTTTGTTAGAATCAATTATGTTTTGTTAATCATGTTTTATTCACCTTCTGCATACAAAACCTAAGTTATGGCATTTTTATTTGACCTCTGATCTCCATCCTTCACTTTGAGTTACCTCAGTTGATTTTGTTGGTTTTCTGTTTACTTATTGTATAAGATTTGTTGCTTAAGTATTGTATTTATCGCTCATGTATTGTAGGACTCCAGGAAGAATAGTGATACTATATTTAGTATCACTAATGGAGATCCAAATAAAACAAACAAACAAACAGTGTAAGTCTGAAAAGCTGACAGGAATGTCATGATTACCTCGTGGTGGGTCCAGAGTGACTTCCTGTGGGACACGGTGAACAGAGTGATGCCCACCTCCCGACAGTGGTTATAGATGTACCCCTCCACATCCACACTCACAGCCGACGTGCACTCGTCCAGAATAGCAAACTGGGGCTTGTGGTAGAACAGACGCGCCATCTGAAAAAACATTTATTATTAGTATCATCTGGTATTCAGGTGGTTATGCTCCAGAAGACTGGCAGAAAGAGTGCCATCTGAACAGCTTACGCGTAGGTTAGGTTTACTCCATGATATCTTGTGCTACGACAGACTCCGCTGGTATGGCCATGTGCAAAGAATGACTCACGACAACTGGCCAAGAAAGGTCATGAACTTGTCTGTAGTGGGCCAGAACCCACGTGTGCACCCCAAGAGGAGATGGGTAGACAGTGTCAATGAAGATCTTAGAAAACTGGACTTGCAAAAAGCCAACCCCCTTGACAGAGGTGGATGGAGGGCAGCAATCAGACATAACTTACAGCCATGCGCTGCTTCTCCCCTCCACTCAGCACATCCATCCAGTCCTGCACGGCGTCCCAGCCCCCCTCACGCTCTAGGATGTTCTCTAGCTGTACCTACAGAACCCAGGGGAAACACAAAATGTCATATCCACAAAAATCATTGTTGGTGTGCTTCTGTCTCGAGAATCATTTGCCAACCTGTTCGCCTGGCCTGCACATGACTTTTTAAGGTGAAGGAGGGGTGTGCAAATCCCTTCATTGTTTAACCATAACTCAGGTCATTAACCTGTTTTTCAGGTAAGCCTGGGGAACAATTACAGAATACATGTATTTAACAATAACAAAAACATCACAACATGAAAGCAACATGAAAACAGATAAAACAATCTCCCATTCTCCTCCTACCTCCTTGAGATGACCCAGTAGCTGTTCATCAGTGAAGCCTTTCTTCTTCATGTCCTGCAGGGTGTCAGGGTAGATGACCTGGTCCCTCAGGGTGCCCAGAGTCATGTATGGTCTCTGAAACACGTGGCAGTTTGGAAATTTGTTATTACCCTTGGTATACATTGTAAATTTTGTGCTGCCCCTATAGTGAATTAAAGCTATGAGACTATCGAATGGATGGAAATCGTGAAGTATTCCCTGTGATTTTTTTTATTGATGATTTATCAATGAGTAGCACAGTGTGCAGACCATATCCCACCATGCTGACAAGACCAATACTACAGACTGAGAGTAGTGGTGCGTACCGAAGCTCACATTCCGGTTCAGGTCCGGACTCGAGTCCAAAGATTCCGGTTCAGGTCCGGACTTATAAGTCCGGTTTTTTTTCGGTCGCTAAAGTTTCCCAATTAACGTTAGACACAAGCATAAAGCGACTTGCTCTACGGCGGCGACCCATTTGCGTATCCGGCGCCCGCCGCTGGGCCGCATGCTATCAAAATATTGCCAAAGACGACTGCATCATTTTCAAAGGTGTAGAAACATCGATTTTTAATAAAAACTATCGGGAAATCACGGCAAAATTCGACATTTTCCGCATGTTTTTTTGACGGCCGAAATTTGAAAATGGCGCTTGCGAGGTCATAGGGGTCAATGGGATAGCCTACTGTAATGCGGGTAGAAATGATGCGTGCGGTGTTTTTATCTTCTACATTCAACCGTAAAATTAATTTTAAATTCATTCGTTACAAAGATAAATGTAGGAGGTATAACATAAGTTTGAGAACTTAAAACTTTTTTTTTAAATAGAACGTGCCGGTGTTTCTTTTTAACAAGCTACTCACCCATGCTTTCAGTGAAGTATCCCGGCAAGCGGCAAATGTCATTTACAGTCGTCGCGCCGGAGATTTGTTTTAGCTTGTTTATCTTGGAAATTTTCTTCATTTTTAGAAGATATGGGACTTAAAACCCATACCAGGAGATAAACAAATCCACATGCTTTATTTTCATGGGTAATATTGCTAAAGTCAACCTGTCATTTTTGCCCGTTGCCGGATTTTGAAAGAAGGTTGCCGCGGCGCGACCATGTGCTTGGCTTATGGCGGTAGGACAATACGCAGAAATACGTTATTTTCTGGCCTGTTGGCTGCGATTAAAAAGTTACATAGGCATCTAGCGTTGTTTTTAGATGTTACTAGTATACAACAAGAAAGAGATTTCCGGTTTTCCAGAAAACCGGTTTTTGACGTTCCGGTTTTAACCGGACTTGAACCGAAAGTTATAGCAAGTCCAAGTCCGGTTCGGCGAACCGGTACGCACCACTAACTGAGAGTAATGAATGGTACCAAGCACTACTTGCAGATTAGGCAGAAAATATGACCATAATACTGCAATCATGATGTTTATAGAGTCTAATCTCTAACATTCCAGAATGTAATTCAACCTGAAATACAACTTCATATCTATAGGTATCTTGACCCATGGCATTTAGTAAGAAACAGACCTTTGGCCTGATGTATACCAAAGGTTTTGTTACCCATACCTGAGGCACGTAGAAGAGCTTCTTGTTCTTTGGCTTGGTCATGGTTCCTCCAAACAAAGGCCACAGCTGAAGATACAAACAAAAAACAATTATTTCTGCAAACAGTGACATGTATACAATCATTATCAATGATTATTCCTAATGTGTACCTAATGATAAAAGGAGGATTATTGTATGAATTAGGAAAGGTGTATGTGCATGCGTTTGTAGGTGTTGACTGGTAGGTCATTAATTAGGATTAACTTAAAGACAAGATTTATACACACGGATACACAACCCGTTTAATAGGTTTCTACATGTTCTGGCACTACAGTGGCTAATACTGACACTTTATTTTATTTTATTTATTGGTTTGGCTGCAACGAACACACAGCCAGGGCTGCCCAACTAGCCTATGGCTATTACAAAGGGCTAGCCCTGCTGACAAACACATAAGCAATACATATTAAAAAAGAACATTTATATGTACATGGTGTAGGACAACTTACATATCATCTAAAATGGAGTTCTAGAAATTTACGATATTTCGTGCAGCACATCTGTTCCTCACCTCTCCCAGTATTCTGAAGAGGGAGCTCTTCCCACATCCGTTAGGACCACACACCAGAACATTCAATCCTGACTTCACCTGCAGGGGAGGGGGGCAAGATGATATCACAACATTCTTCAATGGTACCTAAAACTAAATACAATATGCAATGAAAGACAACAGTCTCTATGAATGATAAGAAATGGAGACTTTTCAAGTGACATCCATCATTCTATTTCAGTATCACTAAATCTAGTTGTAGAGATTAACAAGTCTTTAAATATTGTTTATGTGGATGTCTAGACTTAATAAATGTACGAAGTGAATACTTTGCTCATAAGAAACTTAATTCTGAAAAACATGGTTATGCTGCCACACTTCAAATGTAAGTACCAAGAGGCCATGTCTAGCATAATAATAGACGTAAAATGAGGACAACAACAACAAAAACAATAAGTGTTGACAAAGTTCATGGCTTCAGGTTATCACATTATGATGCAGTCTGGACTTACCTCAAACGTAAGGTCTTTGACAAGCACATCCCCATTTGGTGTGACAAGTGGAACATGCTCAAACCTACACAAATGACAAGAAAGTTCGATACGGCAAAGAGTTACTTCCTGGATGTCTAACCTTTATCGACGCTAGTGCATTTGGTTCATGGGTGTCAATGTGTCAGGAAAGTTCCCAGCTGGTTTTGACAGTTACAAATCAGCATCCAACAAAAGAAGAATTGAAGGGACAAACTCCTGCCTATCTACCACTAAGAGGGAGGAAGAATGAGAATCGTAGGACACTGTTACAAGAACAAGCGAGAGCTGGCAAGTAAGCTGTTACTTTGGAGGCCAAGACATGCTTATTCCTGAGTTGGGCAACCCAATAGCTAGGGATGTCAGGGATCGTGTAGAGGACTTTAAAAATATCATGAATGATTGGAATACTTGGAGAGCTAGAGTGGACTGAACAGCAATTACTCAAACAACTGGATATAAGTGGTCAGACATTTCAGTTAACATCTGTTATCTTTCCTCAATGACACTGAAGAGATCTAGTTGGAGAGCAGGTTTCTCTTTCATATCAATTCATTGTTAGGACTATATAAACACCTGCTCTCCAACTAGATCTCTTCAATGTCACCGACGAAAAGACAATGGATATCATCTGAAACGTCTGATCGTTTCCAAAAGCATATCCAGTTGAGTGGACTTTGTGTGGGTAATCAACTCAAAGATAACAAATAACAACTACAAAAACTGCTGTACTTAATGATGATTGTGGTCCTGCTCCACTAAACATTGCAGTTTCAAGCTACCATCTGTTGGCTTGATATCCATAAATACCCACTTTAAGATACAACGGATAAAGGTTACCCAGTGGATAAAGGTGAAGTAGCATTAATCGAATTAAGATGCCATTGGCCTAAAAAATAACCACAAGAACTGCTGTACTTTATGATGTGGTCCTGCTCCACCAAAGTCCCGCTGCCCGGGATGAGGGGCACCTCAGACTCGACCCTGTCCCTGTTCTGCGCTGACACCATCGTTCTCTCGTACTTCCCCTTGTTCAGGTCACCGAGAACCTTCATCAGTTCAGTCACACGGGCTGTGAACCTGGAGAAAAGACAATTAAGGATATACGAGAATTCTTTCACACTTTGCTTACAGAAGAGAGAGGGAGAGATAGATTGTAAGAGAAAGAGGCAGAGAGTGAGTGTGTGTGAGTGTGAGAGAGAGTGAGCAAAAGACAGAGAGTGTGTGTTTGTGTGTGTGAGTGTGTGTCTGAGAAAGAGAGAGAGACAGCAAGAGACAGAGTGTGTGTGTGTTAACTGTGTACGTGTGTGTGTGAGAGAGAGAGCAAATGACAGAGTGAGAGAGCAAGAGACAGAGAGAGAGAGAAAGGGAGAGAGAGCTTAATTGAGAGAAAGTGAGTTACCCAGCCAGCCTGGTCATCTCCCTCCCAGCCAGGACAATCCTGCCGATGGCTTGAGCCATCTTCACCAGCATACGTCCACTCTTGTAGTAGTCCTGTACAGGAGACAATTATATCATCAATTACCTACAGTATAAAGTAATCTCTAAAATATCTATTGTGATGTATCATAACGTATTATATGTGTAGAATATGTTTTGTATATTGTATTAAACATTCATATTTTAAAAAATTCGATTTTGGTGTTTTAAAAAAATAATTAAAAAATAAAAATTTTCACCATTCTTGTAGAAGCCAGGTAGAGGACAGTCATCATCAAGAGCCAAACGTTTTCACATTGAAGTAGTTGTGACAAAATAAATAGCGTACAACATTTTCTGGTCATGATCATATTCAACAGCAGGTCCCAATGTTGAACAGCCAAACCAATAAATGAATAAATCAATCTTAGTGATACATGTATGCAAACTCTAAAGCCTAAAGACAAGCCACAAGTGCTGACCTCCAGTAGTTCACTGTGTGTGCTGTGCCGATGTCTGGGGTGGGCCAGGTCCAGGAATGGCCTACTCACAACAAGGTACCCCACCACAGTGGCCACATCTGAGGAAAAGTATAACAATAGGCTTTTAGGATAAAACGCCATGCAAATTGAATTTCTTGGTTTGTGGCCCATTAATTTGGCTATTAAAGGTATTCTGTGATGTGTCCAAATACAAGCACCCAAATGACTGCAATACATGCTTGTTTGATGGCTTGTTCTTCAAGTTCATAAACATGTACACATAACTTTCTGTAAGACATGTATAGAGTAAATATTTGCCTGAGAAAGTAATACTCACACTTAGCGATGATGTTGTCCACAAATCCCATGGAGAAACGGAACACGATGAACGTTCTCAGGTGCTCAATCTGAAACAAAAATAAAATTGTTCAACCTAAACATACGCATCAAATTAGCACAAAAATTTGTAATACTATGACATTGTGTTCATAGTTGACCACATACCAAACACTTTTAGTATCTGTTTAACCAAGTAGAGATAGTCATTCTACCCTTCTGGAACATTCATACATGTTTTTTTAACAAACTTTGAAAGTCTAAAATACAATGGTTTAAACCAATTAAAGCAACTGACCAGTTTCTGGAATGACAATTCTATGGTGGCCTTCTCCCGCTGGTTGCCTTGGTAGAATGCAATCTCCTCACTATAGCAACAAAACACAGATTGATTGTCAAGGATCTATCCACAAAAATAGGATACAAAAACTTGTACAACTTTTTTTAAACCTGATCCAAATTTTAGTGCCCAGATAATGTGCTAGTACCTAGGGTTGTAACCAGCCTGAAATCATTTTCAGTCCCCTTGATTTTGACTGGGAATCGAGCACCGAAGGCATGGCGTGACGTTGCGCATCATTTCTAGGGGGTCTGGGTCCCAGAAAATTTTTAAATAAAGACCCTCTGAAACACTATTTCCTGCATTCTGATGTGCAAATTGTGCTTGTAGACTAACTGTTCAATGACATCTGTCTTGGTGAAGAAGAACACATGGGTTTCAGTTTTTTTATATCTTTACATATCAATTTTTGTCTGTCCCAGGGGACGGAATGGGGAAAACTTTTTTCAGTCCCCAGCTGCAAAATTCCTTCAAACTCAAAGGACTGAAGGACAGGTGCTGGCTACAACCCTGCTAGTACCACAACAGTGTTACCATGCAGGACTCCTTGCACATTACAGAGGTACTGCATAATAGTGGTATTGTAAAACTGACTACAGACATAGGCAATTCCGTGACAGAGCTCAAAATACTTCTATCTGCATACCTGCACTGGTGCAGGTAACTTTCAAAACAATATGCATCAGACAGATCTTATTGGAATGCTAGTTCACCTTTGACCGTCAGGTAACCTTTATCTGTGTCAATGGACCGTGCAATATTTTGAAAACAACTGCAATATTTTGAAGATATTGCTATATGATGAGATCACCCTCTGTTGGCTTGATATCCCAGGCCTATATATTCTGTTTCAGGTTACCCAACAGATAAAGGAGAACTAGCCTTACCTACGACACTTGTATTCTTTACTTTTCAGACTAACAGAAATTGTTTCAAGGTGTTTCCTTACCTGTTGGTGATGAGCCTGGAGTTGACGTAGCGGAATTCTCCCTCGTACCTCTGTTCCTGAACTGTCATCTTACCGATGGGACGTCGCAACCTGCAACATGGTTTAAACATGAATACATGGCCATCCCCAACAACGGGAAAATTCTTTATTTTCTATTTGTATCAGGGCTCTAGCCAGCGTCCGTTTTTCCGTCAATTGACGGAAATTTGCTGCGTCTGACGGAAAAATTTTAGAACCAATCCGTCAACCTTTACAGACAAAAATCCTTGGTGGAAGCTACAGGCGGCTTGGGGACGCCGTCCACGGCCGTAAAAGCCACACACTGTTTGTTTTGCTATTGTTATGATTGTTGACAATGTGCGTCTGCGCCCTTTCGCATACGATAATTTCATTAAAACCCGTTTTTCAAGGTCTTAGTTCAGTCCTTCTAATTAATTTTTGCGGTTTTCGCGACGATTGTAATTGGCTGACGGAAAAAAATTTTGAGCTGGCTAAAGCCCTGATTTGTATGTATCTTTTTTTCTATTTAGATATAAATGACATCACAGACTGGCCAAATATGGCACATACAGACTTGCTGATGACTGATTGAAACAGATATTATTTACCTCCAAGCAGAGGTTAATGGCAAAAATTGAAACCTTTTTCTTATGATTTTCCCTATCAACCTCTGCTTAGAGAGTAGCAATTTACTTGCTCTGTGACCTGGACACTAAACCAATTGTAAAGACAAGAGCTTTCTTAAACAAGCCATAGGTGAAGAAAAAAGGCTAGAAAACCTATGTATTAAACCACTAAGATTTTTACACTATAGAGAACATCTTACCTTGTGAGAATCAGGCCTGAGAAAACCAGGTAGCCTAACATGGAAGCTGGTCCCTGGGCACCAATACTGCCGGTCAACTTCTTCACATAGATCACTATGTCAACTATCGGCTGCAGAAATGGAAAAAATTGAAAGAAAAATGTTAATGCACTCATACATGCATACAAACAAACTACACACACACAAACACATACACACACACACACATATACACACAAACACACGGACTTTAAGCATGTAACAATTCTAACTACAAGACCAAGGAGTTGAGACTCTTTCAGCTTGCTAAATATGTTCTTTGAGTAGATCATCTGATGTCATGTCTTTATAAGAAATGGCAAGAAGCATAATCTTGCTTTATGCCTGTCTGTACAATCTTCTAGGGTTGGTTAGTTGGGTAAGCTGCTAGTTGCATGATTTATTAGTCAAGCTAGTAGACCAATATATACCCTCATTCATGAAAAAATTGCACTGCCCCATTCCGGAAAGTATGGTATGACATGCACTGGCCTAAATAGCACGGGCAATCAGGACAGTGGACTTAACCAACCCTGATAGCACACACATACTACACAACACCATGACAACTAATTCCCCACTCATGCCCATACCCACCTTACTAAGGTTGGAGTACAGGTCCACTACTGAGTTACAGAACCGCTCCACATCCTGGGTCAGCAGCTGGTCTGCATTGGCAATCCTGTTGTCCAGGTTTGTCATCTTATAGTAGGTGAATCCCCTGAAGAAAAGTAGCAGAACTTTAGATCATAACTTCAAAAATTATCTTAATGCAGGTGAAACCCCTGAAGAAAGGTAAGCAGGACTTTAAAGTAAAATTAAACTTAGATAATCACAAAGTCGTGTAGAAATGACTAAAAAAATCTTTAAATTCTTTCATCTGATTCCTAGTTATATTTACAAACTTCAATAAACCTTTGATAAAATTATAATCTATTCAGTAATACATGTTGCACTTAACTACATGTAATTGTTCACAATGCCTTTGTCATTATGTGCACACAGGTACTTTTCACTATCCTTTGTAGTCCTCTTTTAATGGATCAAATACTGAGATTTTTGGCCTTTGTCATTTTTTTTGGGGCAGGTACAAGCAGTACAAGGTTACTTACCTGAGGTATTGGCTATACAGATGGTTGGTCAGGTTGGTGCGAAATCTCAGCTTCAACTCGTTCAAGCCAAACTGTAAAGTAACAGACAAACATGTTAAAAAAACATTGTCAGGTTTCCACTCTGGTTGAGAATCAAAAGTAGTTTTGATGGTGAAAGGACGGACTACTGTAAATACATTTAAGTTCCCGGGGATTTCATTTCGCGGTAGTGGGAAAAAGGACTTTTTCACGGTGGTTTCAAGTTTGCGGTAACACCATAGACTGCAGTCTAATACTATAATAGAAAAATGTTTGCGGTGGTTTTAAGTTCGCGGTGAAGTGGTCACTGCGAAAACCGCGAACATTAATCCACCACGAACATTTCTGCATTTACAGTATCTAAAGATGTTTATTGTCCAGAGACATTTACTATTTGATAGAAGATACTGTAGCCAAGCCTACTTCGGTCCAGGTGGAGAAATAAAGAAAACAGCGACAAAATAGAAATGTAAAAAAAAAAAAATTGATCAGTTTTGTTTTGTTGCTTTAACATTTAATTTTGATGCACAAAAAAGGTTAAATCTAATTACTCACCTTGAGAACATTGTTGACCAGAGAAATCTGTACACGGAAAAGTTAAAAACGTATTTTAATGAAACACCATGAATGCAAACATATGTAATTGAAACAGCCTACTTATCACAGAACTAGTCACAAATAAAGCGTAAAACAACTGCAGAATACATAATGATTATCTAAAATTGAGGGGCTACTAATATTTTTCCTCCTCCTCCTATCTTTAAAATCTATTAAACAGGCTCTTAAATTTACAGTGATAAGTGTATAACAAAATATGATTTGTTTGTAACACTATCAGGTTAAAAAAAACAGGGACAGAATCTTACCGCAGGCATGGCATAGATGAATTTAAAGAGATGCTGCTTGAACAGCGGGATACTCCTTCCAATGATAGCACTGCAAGAAGAAGAAAAGAAGTGTGAAGCAAAGACTTGTATAACATCATTATCATCATAAACTACAGGGACTAGTAAAAA